>NW_027436989.1:0-53992 GCF_047716275.1 Strix uralensis
TTGTCTTCCTCTCTCTTCCTCCTCTCTCTTCCTCCTCTCTTTTCCTACTCTCTCACAATCCTCTCTCCTCCTCCTCTCTCCTCCTCCTCTCTTCTTTTCCTCTTTCTTCCTCCTTTCTCCTCTTCCTCTCTCTTCCTCCTCTCTCCTCCTTTCTCCTCTTCCTCACTCTTCTTCCTCTCTCTTCCTCCTCTCTCTTCCTCCTCTCTCTTCCTCCTCTCTTTTCCTCCACCTCTTCCTCCACTCTCCTTTTCCTCTCTCTTCCTCCTCTCTCATTTTCCTCTCTTCCTCCTCTCTCTTCCTACTCTCTCCTCTTCCTCTCTCTTCCTCCTCTCTCTTCCTCCTCTCTCCTCTTCCTCTCTGTTTCTCCTCACTTTTCCTCCTCTCTCTTCCTTCTCTCTCGTCTTCCTCTCTCTTCCTTCTCTCTCTTCCTCCTCTCTATTCCTCCTCTCTCCTCTTCCTCTCTGTTCCTCCTCCCTTTTCCTCCTCTCTTTTCCTCCTCTCTCCTCTCTCTTCCTCCTCTCTATTCCTCCACTCTCCTCTTCCTCTCTCTTCCTCCTCTCTCATTTTCGTCTCACTTCCTCCTCTCTGCTCTTCCTCTCTGTTCCTCCTCCCTTTTCCTCCTCTGTCTTCCTCCTCACTCCTCTTCCTCTCTCTTCCTTCTCTCTCTTCCTCCTTTCTCTTCCTTCTCTCTCTTTCTCCTCTCTCCTCCTTCTCTCTCCTCTTCCTCTCTCTTCCTCCTCTCTCTTCCTCCTCTCTCCTCTTCCTCTCTGTTCCTCCTCCCTTTTCCTCCTCTCTCTTCCTCCTCTCTCTTCTCCCTCTCTCTTCCTCCTCTCTCTTCCTCCACTCTCCTCTTCCTCTCTCTTCCTCCTCTCTCTTCCTCCTCTCTCTTCCTCCTCTCTCTTCCTTCTCTGTCCTCGTCCTCTCTGTTCCTCCTCCCTTTTCCTCCTCTCTCTTCCTCCTCTCTCCTCTTCCTCTCTCTTCTTTCTCTCTCTTCCTCCTCTCTCTTCCTCCTCTCTCTTACTCCTCTCTTTTCCTCCTCTGTAATTTTCCTCTCTTCCTCCTCTCTCTTCCTCCTCTCTTTTCCTCCTATATTTCCTCTCTCTTCCTCCTCTCTCTTCCTCCTGTCTCTTCCTCCACTCTCCTCTTCCTCTCTCTTCCTCCTCTCTCTTCCTCCTCTCTCTTCCTCCTCTCTTTTCCTCCTATTTTTCCTCTCACTAACTCCTATCTCTTCCTCCACTCTCCTCTTCCTCTCTCCTCCGCCTCTCTCTTCCTCCTCTCTCTTCCTCCTCTCTTCCTCCTCTCTTTTCCTACACCACTTCCTCCTCTGTCCTTTTCCTCTCTCTTCCTCCTCTCTCATTTTCCTCTCTCTTCCTCCTCTCTCCTCTTCCTCTCTCTTTCTCCTCTCTCTTCCTCCTCTCTCCTCCTCCTCTCTCGTTTTCCTCTCTCTTCCTCCTCTCTCTTCCTCCTCTCTCTTCCTCCTCTCTCCTCTTCCTCTCTTTTCCGCCTCCCTTTTCCTCCTCTCTCTTCCTTCTCTCTCCTCTTCCTCTCTCTTCCTTCTCTTTCTTCCTCCTCTCTCTTCCTCCTCTCTCTTCCTCCTCTCTCATCTTCCTCTCTCTTCCTCCTCCCTTTTCCTCCTCTCTCTTCCTCCTCTCTCCTCATCCTCTCACTTCCTTCTCTCTCTTCCTCCTCTCTCTTCCTCCTCTCTCTTCCACCTCTCTCCTCCTTCTCTCTCCTCTTCCTCTCTCTTCCTCCTCTCTCTTCCTCCTCTCTCCTCTTACTCTCTGTTCCTCCTCCCTTGTCCTCCTCTCTGTTCCTCCTGTCTCCTCTCTTTCTCCTCTCTGGTCCTCCACTCTCCTCTTCCTCTCTCTTCCTCCTCTCTCATTTTCCTCTATCTTCCTCCTCTCTCCTCTTCCTCTCTGTTCCTCCTCCCTTTTCCTCCTCTGTCTTCCTCCTCTCTCCTCTTCCTCTCTCTTCCTTCTCTGTCTTCCTCCTCTGTCTTCCTCCTCTCTCTTCCTCCACTCTCCTCTTCCTCTCTGTTCCTCCTCCCTTTTCCTGCTCTCTCTTTCTCCTCTCTCCTCTCCCTCTCTCTTCCTACTCTCTCTTCCTCCACTCTCCTCTTCCTCTCTCTTCCTCCTCTCTCTTCCTCCTCTTTCTTCCTCCTCTCTCCTCCTCCTCTCTCCTTTACCTCTGTCTTCCTCCTCTCTCTTCCTCCACTCTCCTCTTCCTATCTTTTCCTCCTCTCTTATCCTCCTATTTTTCCTCCCTCTTCCTCCTCTCTCTTCCTCCTCTCTCTTCGTCCTCTCTCCTTGTCCTCTCTCATCTTCCTATCTCTTCCTCCTCTCTCTTCCTCCTCTCTCCTCTTCCTCTCTGTTCCTCCTCCCTTTTCCTCCTCTCTCTTCCTCCTCTCACCTCTTCCTCTCTCTTCCTTCTCTCTCTTCCTCCTCTCTCTTCCTCCTCTCTCCACTTCCTCTCTGTTCCTCATCCCTTTTCCTCCTCTCTGTTCCTCCTCTCTCCTCTCTCTTCCTCCTCTGTCTTCCTCCACTCTCCTCTTCCTCTCTCTTCCTCCTCCCTAATTTTCCTCTCTCTTCCTCCTCTCTCATCTTTCTCTCTGTTCCTCCTCACTTTTCCTCCTCTCTCTTCCTCCTCTCTCCTCTTATTCTCTCTTCCTTCTCTCTCTTCCTCCTCTCTCTTCCTCCTCTCTCTTCCTCCTCTCTCCTCATTCTCTCTCCTCTTCCTCTCTCTTCCTCCTCTCTCTTCCTCCTCTCTCCTCTTCCTCTCTGTTCCTCCTCCCTTTTCCACCTCTCTCTTTCTCCTCTCTCCTCTCCCTCACTCTTCCTCCTCTCTCTTCCTCCACTCTCCTCTTCCTCTCTCTTCCTCCTCTCTCTTCTTCCTCTCTCCTCTTCCTCTCTCTTCCTTCTCTCTCTTCCTCCTCTCTCTTCCTCCTCTCTCTTCCTCCTCTCTTTTCCTCCTATATTTCCTCTCTCTTCCTCCTCTCTCTTCCTCCTGTCTCTTCCTCCACTCTCCTCTTCCTCTCTCTTCCGCCTCTCTCTTCCTCCTCTCTCTTCCTCCTCTCTTCCTCGTCTCTTTTCCTACACCACTTCCACCTCTGTCCTTTTCCTCTCTCTTCCTCCTCTCTCATTTTCCTCTCTCTTCCTCCTCTCTCCTCCTCCTCTCTCGTTTTCCTCTCTCTTCCTCCTCACTCTTCCTCCTCTCTCTTCCTCCTCTCTCCTCTTCCTCTCTTTTCCACCTCCCTTTTCCTCTGCTCTCTTCCTTCTCTCTCCTCTTCCTCTCTCTTCCTTCTCTTTCTTCCTCCTCTCTCTTCCTCCTCTCTCTTCCTCCTCTCTCATCTTCCTCTCTCTTCCTCCTCCCTTTTCCTCCTCTCTCTTCCTCCTCTCTCCTCATCCTCTCACTTCCTTCTCTCTCTTCCTCCTCTCTCTTCCTCCTCTCTCTTCCACCTCTCTCCTCCTTCTCTCTCCTCTTCCTCTCTCTTCCTCCTCTCTCTTCCTCCTCTCTCCTCTTCCTCTCTGTTCCTCCTCCCTTGTCCTCCTCTCTGTTCCTCCTGTCTCCTCTCTCTTTCTCCTCTCTCTTCCTCCACTCTCCTCTTCCTCTCTCTTCCTCCTCTCTCATTTTCCTCTCTCTTCCTCCTCTCTCCTCTTCCTCTCTGTTCCTCCTCCCTTTTCCTCCTCTGTCTTCCTCCTCTCTCCTCTTCCTCTCTCTTTCTTCTCTGTCTTCCTCCTCTCTCTTCCTCCTCTCTCTTCCTCCTCTCTCCTCCTTCTCTCTACTCTTCCTCTCTCTTCCTCCTCTCTCTTCCTCCACTCTCCTCTTCCTCTCTGTTCCTCCTCCCTTTTCCTGCTCTCTCTTTCTCCTCTCTCCTCTCCCTCTCTCTTCCTACTCTCTCTTCCTCCACTCTCCTCTTCCTCTCTCTTCCTCCTCTCTCTTCCTCCTCTCTCTTCCTCCTCTCTCCTCCTCCTCTCTCCTTTACCTCTGTCTTCCTCCTCTCTCCTCCTCCACTCTCCTCTTCCTATCTTTTCCTCCTCTCTTATCCTCCTATTTTTCCTCCCTCTTCCTCCTCTCTCTTCCTCCTCTCTCTTCCTCCTCTCTCCTTGTCCTCTCTCATCTTCCTATCTCTTCCTCCTCTCTCTTCCTCCTCTCTCGTCTTCCTCTCTGTTCCTCCTCCCTTTTCCTCCTCTCTCTTCCTCCTCTCACCTCTTCCTCTCTCTTCCTTCTCTCTCTTCCTCCTCTCTCTTCCTCCTCTCTCCACTTCCTCTCTGTTCCTCATCCCTTTTCCTCCTCTCTGTTCCTCCTCTCTCCTCTCTCTTCCTCCTCTCTCTTCCTCCACTCTCCTCTTCCTCTCTCTTCCTCCTCCCTAATTTTCCTCTCTCTTCCTCCTCTCTCATCTTTCTCTCTGTTCCTCCTCACTTTTCCTCCTCTCTATTCCTCCTCTCTCCTCGTCCTCTCTCTTTCTCCTCTCTCTTCCTCCTCTCTTTTCCTCATCTCTCTGCCTCCTCTGTCCCCTTCCTCTCTCTTCCTCCTCTCTCTTCCTCCTCTCTTTTCCTACTCTCTCCCAATCCTCTCTCCTCCTCCTCTCTCCTCCTCCTCTCTTCTTTTCCTCTTTCTTCCTCCTTTCTCCTCTTCCTCTCTCTTCCTCCTCTCTCCTCCTTTCTCCTCTTCCTCACTATTCTTCCTCTCTCTTCCTCCTCTCTCTTCCTCCTCTCTCTTCCTCCTCTCTCTTCCTCCTCTCTTTTCCTCTACCTCTTCCTCCACTCTCCTTTTCCTCTCTCTTCCTCCTCTCTCATTTCCTCTCTTCCTCCTCTCTCTTCCTCCTCTCTCCTCTTCCTCTCTGTTCCTCCTCCCTTTTCCTCCTCTCTCTTCCTTCTCTCTCGTCTTCCTCTCTCTTCCTTCTCTCTCTTCCTCCTCTATATTACTCCTCTCTCCTCTTCCTCTCTGTTCCTCCTCCCTTTTCCTCCTCCCTTTTCCTCCTCTCTTTTCCTCCTCTCTCCTCTTCCTCTCTCTTCCTCCTCTCTATTCCTCCTCTCTCCTCTTCCTCTCTGTTCCTCCTCCCTTTTCCTCCTCTCTCTTCCTTCTCTCTCGTCTTCCTCTCTCTTCCTTCTCTCTCTTCCTCCTCTCTATTCCTCCTCTCTCCTCTTCCTCTCTGTTCCTCCTCCCTTTTCCTCCTCTCTTTTCCTCCTCTCTCCTCTCTCTTCCTCCTCTCAATTCCTCCACTCTCCTCTTCCTCTCTCTTCCTCCTCTCTCATTTTCGTCTCACTTCCTCCTATCTGCTCTTCCTCTCTGTTCCTCCTCCCTTTTCCTCCTCTGTCTTCCTCCTCACTCCTCTTCCTCTCTCTTCCTTCTCTCTCTTCCTCCTTTCTCTTCCTCCTCTCTCTTTCTCCTCTCTCCTCCTTCTCTCTCCTCTTCCTCTCTCTTCCTCCTCTCTCTTCCTCCTCTCTCCTTTTCCTCTCTGTTCCTCCTCCCTTTTCCTCCTCTCTCTTCCTCCTCTCTCTTCTCCCTCTCTCTTCCTCCTCTCTCTTCCTCCACTCTCCTCTTCCTCTCTCTTCCTCCTCTCTCTTCCTCCTCTCTCTTCCTCCTCTCTCTTCCTTCTCTGTCCTCGTCCTCTCTGTTCCTCCTCCCTTTTCCTCCTCTCTCTTCCTCCTCTCTCCTCTTCCTCTCTCTTCCTTCTCTCTCTTCCTCCTCTCTCTTCCTCCTCTCTCTTACTCCTCTGTTTTCCTCCTCTGTAATTTTCCTCTCTCTTCCTCCTCTCTCTTCCTCCTCTCTTTTCCTCCTATATTTCCTCTCTCTTCCTCCTCTCTCTTCCTCCTGTCTCTTCCTCCACTCTCCTCTTCCTCTCTCTTCCTCCTCTCTCTTCCTCCTCTCTCTTCCTCCACTCTTTTCCTCCTATTTTTCCTCTCACTAACTCCTATCTCTTCCTCCACTCTCCTCTTCCTCTCTCTTCCGCCTCTCTCTTCCTCCTCTCTCTTCCTCCTCTCTTCCTCCTCTCTTTTCCTACACCACTTCCTCCTCTGTCCTTTTCCTCTCTCTTCCTCCTCTCTCATTTTCCTCTCTCTTCCTCCTCTCTCCTCTTCCTCTCTCTTTCTCCTCTCTCTTCCTCCTCTCTCCTCCTCCTCTCTCGTTTTCCTCTCTCTTCCTCCTCTCTCTTCCTCCTCTCTCTTCCTCCTCTCTCATCTTCCTCTCTCTTCCTCCTCCCTTTTCCTCCTCTCTCTTCCTCCTCTCTCCTCATCCTCTCACTTCCTTCTCTCTCTTCCTCCTCTCTCTTCCTCCTCTCTCTTCCACCTCTCTCCTCCTTCTCTCTCCTCTTCCTCTCTCTTCCTCCTCTCTCTTCCTCCTCTCTCCTCTTACTCTCTGTTCCTCCTCCCTTGTCCTCCTCTCTGTTCCTCCTGTCTCCTCTCTCTTTCTCCTCTCTCGTCCTCCACTCTCCTCTTCCTCTCTCTTCCTCCTCTCTCATTTTCCTCTCTCTTCCTCCTCTCTCCTCTTCCTCTCTGTTCCTCCTCCCTTTTCCTCCTCTGTCTTCCTCCTCTCTCCTCTTCCTCTCTCTTCCTTCTCTGTCTTCCTCCTCTCTCTTCCTCCTCTCTCTTCCTCCACTCTCCTCTTCCTCTCTGTTCCTCCTCCCTTTTCCTGCTCTCTCTTTCTCCTCTCTCCTCTCCCTCTCTCTTCCTACTCTCTCTTCCTCCACTCTCCTCTTCCTCTCTCTTCCTCCTCTCTCTTCCTCCTCTTTCTTCCTCCTCTCTCCTCCTCCTCTCTCCTTTACTTCTGTCTTCCTCCTCTCTCTTCCTCCACTCTCCTCTTCCTATCTTTTCCTCCTCTCTTATCCTCCTATTTTTCCTCCCTCTTCCTCCTCTCTCTTCCTCCTCTCTCTTCCTCCTCTCTCCTTGTCCTCTCTCATCTTCCTATCTCTTCCTCCTCTCTCTTCCTCCTCTCTCCTCTTCCTCTCTGTTCCTCCTCCCTTTTCCTCCTCTCTCTTCCTCCTCTCACCTCTTCCTCTCTCTTCCTTCTCTCTCTTCCTCCTCTCTCTTCCTCCTCTCTCCACTTCCTCTCTGTTCCTCATCCCTTTTCCTCCTCTCTGTTCCTCCTCTCCTCTCTCTTCCTCCTCTGTCTTCCTCCACTCTCCTCTTCCTCTCTCTTCCTCCTCCCTAATTTTCCTCTCTCTTCCTCCTCTCTCATCTTTCTCTCTGTTCCTCCTCACTTTTCCTCCTCTCTCTTCCTCCTCTCTCCTCTTATTCTCTCTTCCTTCTCTCTCTTCCTCCTCTCTCTTCCTCCTCTCTCTTCCTCCTCTCTCCTCATTCTCTCTCCTCTTCCTCTCTCTTCCTCCTCTCTCTTCCTCCTCTCTCCTCTTCCTCTCTGTTCCTCCTCCCTTTTCCACCTCTCTCTTTCTCCTCTCTCCTCTCCCTCACTCTTCCTCCTCTCTCTTCCTCCACTCTCCTCTTCCTCTCTCTTCCTCCTCTCTCTTCATCCTCTCTCCTCTTCCTCTCTCTTCCTTCTCTCTCTTCCTCCTCTCTCTTCCTCCTCTCTCTTCCTCCTCTCTTTTCCTCCTATATTTCCTCTCTCTTCCTCCTCTCTCTTCCTCCTGTCTCTTCCTCCACTCTCCTCTTCCTCTCTCTTCCTCCTCTCTCTTCCTCCTCTCTCTTCCTCCTCTCTTTTCCTCCTATTTTTCCTCTCACTAACTCTTATCTCTTCCTCCACTCTCCTCTTCCTCTCTCTTCCGCCTCTCTCTTCCTCCTCTCTCTTCCTCCTCTCTTCCTCGTCTCTTTTCCTACACCACTTCCTCCTCTGTCCTTTTCCTCTCTCTTCCTCCTCTCTCATTTTCCTCTCTCTTCCTCCTCTCTCTTCCTCTCTCTTTCTCCTCTCTCTTCCTCCTCTCTCCTCCTCCTCTCTCGTTTTCCTCTCTCTTCCTCCTCTCTCTTCCTCCTCTCTCTTCCTCCTCTCTCCTCTTCCTCTCTTTTCCACCTCCCTTTTCCTCCGCTCTCTTCCTTCTCTCTCCTCTTCCTCTCTCTTCCTTCTCTTTCTTCCTCCTCTCTCTTCCTCCTCTCTCTTCCTCCTCTCTCATCTTCCTCTCTCTTCCTCCTCCCTTTTCCTCCTCTCTCTTCCTCCTCTCTCCTCATCCTCTCACTTCCTTCTCTCTCTTCCTCCTCTCTCTTCCTCCTCTCTCTTCCACCTCTCTCCTCCTTCTATCTCCTCTTCCTCTCTCTTCCTCCTCTCTCTTCCTCCTCTCTCCTCTTCCTCTCTGTTCCTCCTCCCTTGTCCTCCTCTCTGTTCCTCCTGTCTCCTCTCTCTTTCTCCTCTCTCTTCCTCCACTGTCCTCTTCCTCTCTCTTCCTCCTCTCTCATTTTCCTCTCTCTTCCTCCTCTCTCCTCTTCCTCTCTGTTCCTCCTCCCTTTTCCTCCTCTGTCTTCCTCCTCTCTCCTCTTCCTCTCTCTTTCTTCTCTGTCTTCCTCCTCTCTCTTCCTCCTCTCTCTTCCTCCTCTCTCCTCCTCTCTACTCTTCCTCTCTCTTCCTCCTCTCTCTTCCTCCACTCTCCTCTTCCTCTCTGTTCCTCCTCCCTTTTCCTGCTCTCTCTTTCTCCTCTCTCCTCTCCCTCTCTCTTCCTACTCTCTCTTCCTCCACTCTCCTCTTCCTCTCTCTTCCTCCTCTCTCTTCCTCCTCTCTCTTCCTCCTCTCTCCTCCTCCTCTCTCCTTTACCTCTGTCTTCCTCCTCTCTCCTCCTCCACTCTCCTCTTCCTATCTTTTCCTCCTCTCTTATCCTCCTATTTTTCCTCCCTCTTCCTCCTCTCTCTTCCTCCTCTCTCTTCCTCCTCTCTCCTTGTCCTCTCTCATCTTCCTATCTCTTCCTCCTCTCTCTTCCTCCTCTCTCGTCTTCCTCTCTGTTCCTCCTCCCTTTTCCTCCTCTCTCTTCCTCCTCTCACCTCTTCCTCTCTCTTCCTTCTCTCTCTTCCTCCTCTCTCTTCCTCCTCTCTCCACTTCCTCTCTATTCCTCATCCCTTTTCCTCCTCTCTGTTCCTCCTCTCTCCTCTCTCTTCCTCCTCTCTCTTCCTCCACTCTCCTCTTCCTCTCTCTTCCTCCTCCCTAATTTTCCTCTCTCTTCCTCCTCTCTCATCTTTCTCTCTGTTCCTCCTCACTTTTCCTCCTCTCTATTCCTCCTCTCTCCTCGTCCTCTCTCTTTCTCCTCTCTCTTCCTCCTCTCTTTTCCTCATCTCTCTGCCTCCTCTGTCCTCTTCCTCTCTCTTCCTCCTCTCTCTTCCTCCTCTCTTTTCCTACTCTCTCCCAATCCTCTCTCCTCCTCCTCTCTCCTCCTCCTCTCTTCTTTTCCTCTTTCTTCCTCCTTTCTCCTCTTCCTCTCTCTTCCTCCTCTCTCCTCCTTTCTCCTCTTCCTCACTCTTCTTCCTCTCTCTTCCTCCTCTCTCTTCCTCCTCTCTCTTCCTCCTCTCTCTTCCTCCTCTCTTTTCCTCCACCTCTTCCTCCACTCTCCTTTTCCTCTCTCTTCCTCCTCTCTCATTTTCCTCTTTTCCTCCTCTCTCTTCCTCCTCTCTCCTCTTCCTCTCTGTTCCTCCTCCCTTTTCCTCCTCTCTCTTCCTTCTCTCTCGTCTTCCTCTCTCTTCCTTCTCTCTCTTCCTCCTCTCTATTCCTCCTCTCTCCTCTTCCTCTCTGTTCCTCCTCCCTTTTCCTCCTCTCTTTTCCTCCTCTCTCCTCTTCCTCTCTCTTCCTCCTCTCTATTCCTCCTCTCTCCTCTTCCTCTCTGTTCCTCCTCCCTTTTCCTCCTCTCTTTTCCTCCTCTCTCCTCTCCCTCACTCTTCCTCCTCTCTCTTCCTCCACTCTCCTCTTCCTCTCTCTTCCTCCTCTCTCTTCCTCCTCTCTCTTCCTCCTCTGTCCTCGTCCTCTCTGTTCCTCCTCCCTTTTCCTCCTCTCCCTTCCTCCTCTCTCCTCTTCCTCTCTCTTCCTTCTCTCTCTTCCTCCTCTCCCTTCCTCCTCTCTCTTCCTCCTCTCTTTTCCTCCACCTCTTCCTCCTCTCCCCTTTTCCTCTCTCTTCCTCCTCTCTCATTTTCCTCTATTCCTCCTCTCTCTTCCTCCTCTCTCCTCCTCCTCTCTCCTTTACCTCTGTCTTCCTCCTCTCTCCTCCTCCACTCTCCTCTTCCTATCTTTTCCTCCTCTCTTATCCTCCTATTTTTCCTCCCTCTTCCTCCTCTCTCTTCCTCCTCTCTCTTCCTCCTCTCTCCTTGTCCTCTCTCATCTTCCTATCTCTTCCTCCTCTCTCTTCCTCCTCTCTCGTCTTCCTCTCTGTTCCTCCTCCCTTTTCCTCCTCTCTCTTCCTCCTCTCACCTCTTCCTCTCTCTTCCTTCTCTCTCTTCCTCCTCTCTCTTCCTCCTCTCTCCACTTCCTCTCTGTTCCTCATCCCTTTTCCTCCTCTCTGTTCCTCCTCTCTCCTCTCTCTTCCTCCTCTCTCTTCCTCCACTCTCCTCTTCATCTCTCTTCCTCCTCCCTAATTTTCCTCTCTCTTCCTCCTCTCTCATCTTTCTCTCTGTTCCTCCTCACTTTTCCTCCTCTCTATTCCTCCTCTCTCCTCGTCCTCTCTCTTTCTCCTCTCTCTTCCTCCTCTCTTTTCCTCATCTCTCTGCCTCCTCTGTCCTCTTCCTCTCTCTTCCTCCTCTCTCTTCCTCCTCTCTTTTCCTACTCTCTCCCAATCCTCTCTCCTCCTCCTCTCTCCTCCTCCTCTCTTCTTTTCCTCTTTCTTCCTCCTTTCTCCTCTTCCTCTCTCTTCCTCCTCTCTCCTCCTTTCTCCTCTTCCTCACTCTTCTTCCTCTCTCTTCCTCCTCTCTCTTCCTCCTCTCTCTTCCTCCTCTCTCTTCCTCCTCTCTTTTCCTCCACCTCTTCCTCCACTCTCCTTTTCCTCTCTCTTCCTCCTCTCTCATTTTCCTCTTTTCCTCCTCTCTCTTCCTCCTCTCTCCTCTTCCTCTCTGTTCCTCCTCCCTTTTCCTCCTCTCTCTTCCTTCTCTCTCGTCTTCCTCTCTCTTCCTTCTCTCTCTTCCTCCTCTCTATTCCTCCTCTCTCCTCTTCCTCTCTGTTCCTCCTCCCTTTTCCTCCTCTCTTTTCCTCCTCTCTCCTCTTCCTCTCTCTTCCTCCTCTCTATTCCTCCTCTCTCCTCTTCCTCTCTGTTCCTCCTCCCTTTTCCTCCTCTCTTTTCCTCCTCTCTCCTCTCCCTCACTCTTCCTCCTCTCTCTTCCTCCACTCTCCTCTTCCTCTCTCTTCCTCCTCTCTCTTCCTCCTCTCTCTTCCTCCTCTGTCCTCGTCCTCTCTGTTCCTCCTCCCTTTTCCTCCTCTCCCTTCCTCCTCTCTCCTCTTCCTCTCTCTTCCTTCTCTCTCTTCCTCCTCTCCCTTCCTCCTCTCTCTTCCTCCTCTCTTTTCCTCCACCTCTTCCTCCTCTCTCCTTTTCCTCTCTCTTCCTCCTCTCTCATTTTCCTCTATTCCTCCTCTCTCTTCCTACTCTCTCCTCTTCCTCTCTCTTCCTCCTCTCTCTTCCTCCTCTCTCCTCTTCCTCTCTGTTCCTCCTCCCTTTTCCTCCTCTCTCTTCCTTCTCTCTCGTCTTCCTCTCTCTTCCTTCTCTCTCTTCCTCCTCTCTCTTTCTCCTCTCTCCTCTCTCTTCCTCCTCTCTATTCCTCCACTCTCCTCTTCCTCTCTCTTCCTCCTCTCTCATTTTCCTCTCTCTTCCTCCTCTCTCCTATTCCTCTCTGTTCCTCCTCCCTTTTCCTCCTCTGTCTTCCTCCTCACTCCTCTTCCTCTCTCTTCCTTCTCTCTCTTCCTCCTCTCTCTTCCTCCTCTCTCTTCCTCCTCTCTCCTCCTTCTCTCTCCTCTTCCTCTCTCTTCCTCCTCTCTCTTCCTCCACTCTCCTCTTCCTCTCTCTTCCTCCTCCCTTTTCCTCCTCTCTCTTCCTCCTCTCTCTTCCTCCACTCTCCTCTTCCTCTCTCTTCCTCCTCTCTCTTCCTCCTCTCTCTTCCTCCTCTCTCCTCCTCCTCTCTCCTTTACCTCTATCTTCCTCCTCTCTCTTCCTCCTCTCTCTTCCTCCTCTGTCCTCGTCCTCTCTGTTCCTCCTCCCTTTTCCTCCTCTCTCTTCCTCGTCTCTCCTCTTCCTCTCTCTTCCTTCTCTCTCTTCCTCCTCTCTCTTCCTCCTCTCTCTTACTCCTCTGTTTTCCTCCTCTGTAATTTTCCCCTCTCTTCCTCCTCTCTCTTCCTCCTCTCTTGTGGTGGTTTGACCTTGGCTAAATGCCAGGTACCCACCAAGTCGCTCTATCACTTCCCCCCCTTTCCCCTTTTTTTCTCAATAGGGCAAAGAAGGGAAAGAAAATAAGATAGGAAAACAAAACAACCCTTGTGGGTAAAACAACAGCAGTTTTAATATAAGCAAAGCGAAGCAAAGGTCCGCGCGCGGAAGCAAAAAAAGAAAACAGATTTATTCTCTACTTCCCATTAACAGGCGATGTCGGGCCTTCTCAGGAAGCAGGGCTCTGATACGCGTAGCGGTTGCCTCGGAGGACCAAAGGGTGACCCCACCCCCTTCCTCCTTTCTCCCAGCTTTATACTGAGCAGACGTCATATGGTATGGAATATCCCTTTGGTCAGTTCGGGTCAGCTGTCCTGGTTGTGTCCCCTCCCAAGATCTTGCCCACCCCGTCCCACTGTGGGGGGGGGGAAATGTCAGAAAGATCCTTGGTGCTGTGTAAGCACTACTCAGCAGTAGCCACAACACCAGTGTGCTATCAACACCCTGCCAGCTCCCAGCATAAAACACAGCACCATGAGGGCTGCTACAGGGGAAAACCAATTCTGGCTCAGCCAGACCCGATACAATCTCCACCCCTTATTCCATACCATTTACGTCATGCCCAGGTCCCACATAACACTCATTTATTCATTCCGTAAGCTTTCTTCACTCCTCTAGATGTTCAGTGACTTGGCTGCCATCTGTCAAGGTGGATGTTCAGGACAGGAGCAGTATGTTTGACTGTTGGACTCCAGCACCGGCTAGGTTTGGGTCATCATCGCATGTATCTGGTTCACTCTTCGTCGTTCCTACTTCCTCCATCACTTCCTGCAACATACAACTCAGCTCACAGATTATTTCCCCCCCAAGGTTAAATCTCCTTGAGGCACACACTGAGTAGCCCCATTCTCCCGCATTACCCACCAAGTACATCCAGGTCCCTGAGCAAAAACAATCCCACGAGTGGGCTTGCCTTTTCCCAAGGGAGGAGCAATCCATACTGCCTTCCCCAGCCATTTCCCTGTGTGTACTACAGGGACCTTATCTCCTCCCACAGTATGAAGGGGTTTTGTTTGGGCAGGACCAGGACGGTTAACAGATCCTCTGGTATTAATTAGCCAAGTGGCTTCTGCTAAATTTATATCCCAGTGTTTCCATCCCCCATTGTCCAATGCTCTCAACATAGTCTTCAACAGTCCATTGTATCTTTCAATCTTTCCAGACGCTTGTGGGTAATAAGGGATGTGATACACCCACTCAATGCCATGTTTCTTTGCCCAGGAGTTTATGAGATTATTTCGAAAATGGGTTCCATTGTCTGATTCGATTCTTTCAGGAGTACCATGTCGCCATAAAATTTGCCTTTCAAGACCTAAGATGGTATTTCGGGCAGTGGCATGATTTACAGGGTACGTCTCAAGCCAACCAGTAGTTGCTTCCACCATAGTGAGTATGTAGCGCTTGCCTTGGCGTGTTCGTGGCAATGGTCCAATATAGTCAATTTGCCAGGCCTCACCATATCGAAAACTCAGCCATCGCCCTCTGCTCCAGGGAGACTTTACTCGTGTGGCTCGCTTGATTGCAGCACATGTTTCGCATTCATGAGTGACCTGTGAGATGGCCTCCATGGTCAGGTCCACCCCTCGATCACGAGCCCATCTGTACGTTGCATCTCTCCCGAGATGCCCGGATGTTTCATGGGCCCATCGAGCTACAAATAGCTCACCCTTGCGCTCCCAGTCCAGGTCCAGCTGAGCTACTTCAATTTTAGCAGCCTTGTTGCCCCACACAATGATGTCATCGATGTACTGTAGATGTTCAGGGGCATCACCCTTTTCCAGTGCAGTTTGAATTAGTCCATGACAAATAGTGGGGCTGTGCTTCCACCCCTGGGGTAGTCGATTCCAGGTATATTGGACACCCCTCCACGTGAAAGCAAACTGTGGCCTGCACTCTTCTGCCAAAGGAATTGAAAAGAATGCATTGGCGATGTCGATTGTGGCGTACCACTTGGCTGCCTTTGACTCTAGTTCATACTGGAGCTCTAACATATCTGGTACAGCAGCACTCAGTGGTGGCGTCACTTCGTTCAGGCCACGATAGTCTACTGTCAACCTCCACCCTCCGTCAGACTTTCGCACTGGCCATATTGGGCTATTAAAAGGCGAATGTGTCTTACTGATGACACCTTGGGTCTCCAGTTGACGGATCAGTTCTTGGATGGGAGCCAGAGAGTCTCGGTTCGTGCGATACTGCCGTCGGTGCACGGTCCTCATGGCAATTGGCACCTGTTGTTCTTTAACTCGCAACAGTCCTACAACAAAAGGATCTCCTGAGAGGCCAGGCAGATTAGACAACTGTTTGACCTTCTCTGTGTTCACACTGGCCACACCAAAAGCCCATCGGTATCCTTTTGGGTCTTTGAAATACCCCCTCTTGAGGTAGTCAATGCCCAAGATACAAGGGGCTTCTGGGCCAGTTACAATGGGATGTTTTTCCCACTTATCCCCGGTCAAGCTAACCTCGGCCTCCAGTACTGACAGTTCTTGACATCCGCCTGTCACTCCTGAGATCCAGATAGGTTCTGCCCCTCTATAACTTGATGGCATTAATGTACACTGTGCCCCGGTATCGATTAAAGCCTGGTACTTCTGTGGATTTGATGTGCCAGGCCATCGAATCCACACTGTCCAATACACCCGATCATCCCTTTCCTCCTCCTGGCTGGAGGCAGGGGCCCTCTATTCCTGTTCTTGGTCAGAGTATTCACTGTCTGACCCTTGCTGTGCCAGGCCGGAAACTCCTTCATCAGGGCCAAGGGAGGTGATCTCAGTCTTCCTGTATCTGGGAGATCGCTGATTACTTTCTTGCGGTTTCACGCCAGCTACATTAACAACCTTCTTGGATGTTGTCTTCTTGGCAGGGGTCTTTCCTCGCAATTCACGTACACGAGCTTCCAATTTGAAGGTGGGTTGACCATCCCACTTCCTCATGTCCTCCCCCTGGTCACGCAGGAAGAACCAAAGTTCTCCACGTGTCATGTGCCTAGGTTTCCCTTTCCCTCTGACTGGGGTGGAAGAGAACCGATTTCTTGGGGTGCTCCTGACATCTAAGGCACTCGCCCGTACAGATGAGGAGGTTCCAAGACTCTCTTCAAAGTTCTGAAGCCAGGAAGAGACTGCCTCCACAGTTGGCGTACATCTTAGTCCTTCTCCCATATCCATTTCTGGATAGTACATCGCAGCCAAGCCCGCAGAATACGAGGATGGTGCACCTTTAATCACCTTCCTCCACATGGCCCGTGTGCACAGGACATCCTCTGGATTTTTAGGGGCTTCATCATTATCTGGACCACTATAGATGACTTCCAGCACTGCTAGTTCTCTCAGGTACTGGACACCTTCATCCGCAGTAGCCCACTTCCCTGGGGAGTTGTCCGTAAGATCTTCCTTGAAAGGATATCTTGCTTTAACACTTGAAAGGAGCCGTCTCCACAGACTGCAAATTCCTGTTTCTTTTCCAATTCCCCTTTCAATTCCTCGATCTCTAGCAAGGGAACCCAGCTGTTGGGCTTCCTTACCTTCCAGCTGCTGAGCATCAGCCCCATTATCCCAGCATTGAAGCAGCCAGGCAGCAATCCGCTCACCCGGCTGGCGGCTATAGTCTTTCCGCAGATCTCGCAGTTCTGATGATGTCAGGGACCGGGTAGTTTCTGCCTCCTGTTTAAGTTCTGTTATTCCCTCTTCTGACCCCTTTGCTGAAGGACCTGCTTCTTCCTCTTCTTTCTCCTCCCTTATTAATCGAGGGTATGGACCTGTTGTTCTCCTTGTCCACTGTTTCTTTTTTACTACTGGGGCAATCTCTGCTGTTATTGTTTTTGTTTGAGTCCCCATCTCCACCACAGTCCTTTGAGAGCACTGAACTGCAGCTCGATAAGCATAGGCCAGGCCCCAGTACAGCGCTAGGAGTTGCTGATTTTCATCGGGATAGACAAGGCACCCTTCTATCAGGTGTTGTGTCAGTTTTGCGGGGTTGCTTGCCTGTTCAGGGGTAAGATCCCAGGCTACAGGAGGTGATAACCGTCCTAGGAATCTGCCCAAATCCTTCCACTCCCCCTGCCACCCAGGGACAGGCCGCCTCAGGGCACATTTTGGTATTCTCTCACCCAAAATTTGCTTTCTCTTACACCAAAAACCTAACGAGCTCCACACAGCCCACAATAGGCGAATAGCATTAATGAACAGTATCAAAGAGCTAACATAAGGATTAATAAGTACTTCGGGAGCTTGCAGAATAAAACCACTCATGATGTTCCCAATTTCTTCCAGCATGTTCCCGAGCTTAGCAAAATAAAGATAAGCAGAGCAATAAACAAACCCGTGACCAGCACAAGAGCTTGTCGCTTACTAACTGCTATAGCTATAGCACAATTAATATAAAACTGCCGTTGTCCCGCCCCACGTTGGGCGCCAAAATAGACTGTGGTGGTTTGACCTTGGCTAAATGCCAGGTACCCACCAAGTCGCTCTATCACTTCCCCCCCTTTCCCCTTTTTTTCTCAATAGGGCAAAGAAGGGAAAGAAAATAAGATAGGAAAACAAAACAACCCTTGTGGGTAAAACAACAGCAGTTTTAATATAAGCAAAGCGAAGCAAAGGTCCGCGCGCGGAAGCAAAAAAAGAAAACAGATTTATTCTCTACTTCCCATTAACAGGCGATGTCGGGCCTTCTCAGGAAGCAGGGCTCTGATACGCGTAGCGGTTGCCTCGGAGGACCAAAGGGTGACCCCACCCCCTTCCTCCTTTCTCCCAGCTTTATACTGAGCAGACGTCATATGGTATGGAATATCCCTTTGGTCAGTTCGGGTCAGCTGTCCTGGTTGTGTCCCCTCCCAAGATCTTGCCCACCCCGTCCCACTGTGGGGGGGGGGAAATGTCAGAAAGATCCTTGGTGCTGTGTAAGCACTACTCAGCAGTAGCCACAACACCAGTGTGCTATCAACACCCTGCCAGCTCCCAGCATAAAACACAGCACCATGAGGGCTGCTACAGGGGAAAACCAATTCTGGCTCAGCCAGACCCGATACATCTCTTTTCCTCCTATTTTTCCTCTCTCTTCCTCCTCTCTCTTCCTCCTGTCTCTTCCTCCACTCTCCTCTTCCTCTCTCTTCCTCCTCTCTCTTCCTCCTCTCTCTTCCTCCTCACTTTTCCTCCTATTTTTCCTCTCTCTAACTCCTCTCTCTTCCTCCTCTCTCCTCTTCCTCTCTCTTCCTCCTCTCTCTTCCTCCTCTCTCCTCCTCCTCTCTCCATTTCCTCTCTCTTCCTCCTCTCTCTTCCTCCTCTCTCCTCCTACTCTCTCTCTCCCTCCTCTCTCCTCTTCCTCTCTCTTCCTCCTCTCTCTTCCTCCTTTCTCTTCCTCCTCTCTCCTCCTCCTCTCTCCTCTTCCTCTCTCTTCCTCCTCTCTCTTCCTCCTCTCTTTTCCTCCTCTCTCCTCCTCCTCTCTCTTCCTCCTCTCTCTTCCTCCTCTCTCTTCCTCCTCTCATTTCCTCCTCTATCATCCTTCTCTCCCTCCTCTATCATTTTCCTGTCTCTTCCTCCTCTCTCTTTCTACTCTCTCCTCTTCCTATCTCTTCCTCCTCTCTTTTCCTCCTCTCTCTTTCTCCTCTCTCTTCCTCCTCTCTCCTCCTACTCTCTCTCTCCCTCCTCTCTCCTCTTCCTCTCTTTTCCTCCTCTCTCCTCTTCCTCTCTCTTCCTCCTCTCTCTTCCTCCTCTCTCTTCCTCCTCTCTCTTACTCCTCTCTCCTCTTCCTCTCTCTCCCTCCTCTCTCTTCCCCCTCTCTATTTCTCCTCTCTTATTTTCCTCTCTCTTCCTCCTCTCTCCTCTTCCTCTCTCTTCCTCCTCTATCTTCCTCCTCTCTCTTCCTCCTCTCTCTTCCTTCTATCTTTTCCTCCACATCTTCCTCCTCTCTCCTTTTCCACTCTCTTCCTCCTCTCTCATTTTCCTGTCTCTTCCTCCTCTCTCTTCCTACTCTCTCATCTACCTCTCTCTTCCTCCTCTCTTTTCCTCCTCTCTCTCCTCTTCCTCTCTCTTCCTCCTCTCTATTCCCCCTCTCTCTTCCTCCTCTCTCTTCCCCCTCTCTCTTCCTCCTCTCTTTTCCTCCTCTCTATTTTTCCTCTCTCTTCCTCCTCTCTCTTCCTCCTCTCTCTTACTCCTCTCTCTTCCTCCTCTCTTTTCCTCCACCTCTTCCTCCTCTCTCCTTTTCCTCTCTCTTCCTCATCTCTCATTTTCCTGTCTCTTCCTCCTCTCTCTTCGTACTCTCTCCTCTCCCTATCTCTTCCTCCTCTGTTTTCCTCCTCTCTCTTCCTCCTCTCTCTTCCTCCTCTCTCCTACTACTCTCTCTCTCCATCCTCTCTCCTCTTCCTCTCTCTTCCTCCTCTCTCTTCCTCCTCTCTCTTCCTCCTCTCTCTTCCTCCTCTCTCCTCCTCCTCTCTCCTCTTCCTCTCTCTTCCTCCGCTCTCTTCCTCCTCTCTCTTCCTCCTCTCTCCTCCTACTCTCTCTCCCTCCTCTCTCCTCTTCCTCTCTCTTCCTCCTCTCTCTTCCTCCTCTCTCTTCCTCCTTTCTCTTCCTCCTCTCTCCTCCTCCTCTCTCCTCTTCCTGTCTCTTCCTCCTCTCTCTTCCTCCTCTCTTTTCCTCCTCTCTCATCCTCCTCTCTCTTCCTCCTCTCTCTACGTCCTCTATCTTCCTCCTCTCTCGTCCTACTCTCTCTCTCCCTCCTCTCTCCTCTTCCTCTCTCTTCCTCCTCTCTCTTCCTCCTCTCTCTTCCTCCTCTCTCTTCCTCCTCTCTCTTTCTCCTCTCTCCTCCTCCTCTCTTTTCCTCCTCTCTCCTCTTCCTCTCTCTTCCTCCTCTTTCTTCCTCCTCTCTCTTCCTCCTTTCTTTTCCTCCTCTCTCCTCTTCCTCTCTCTTCCTCCACTCTCTTCCTCCTCTCTCTTCCTCCTCTTTCCTCTTCCTCTCTCTTCCTCCTCTCTCTTCCTCCTCTCTCCTCCTACACTCTCTCTCCCTACTCTCTCTTCCTCCTCTCTCTTCCTCCTCTCTCTTTATCCTCTCTACTCTTCCTCTCTGTTCCTCCTCCCTTTTCCTCATCTGTCTTCCTCCTCTTTCCTCTTCCTCTCTCTTCCTCCTCTCTCTTCCCCCTCTCTATTCCTCTTCTCTTTTTTCCTCTCTCTTCCTCCTCTCTCCTCTTCCTCTCTCTTCCTCCTCTCTCTTCGCCCTCTCTCTTCCTCCTCTCTCTTCCCCCTCTCTCCTCTTCCTCTCTCTTCCTACTCTCTCTTCCTCCTCTCTCTTCCTCCTCCCTCCTCCTACTCTCTCTCTCCCTCCTCTCTCCTCTTCCTCTCTCTTCCTCCTCTCTCTTCCTCCTCTCTCTTCCTCCTCTCTCTTCCTCCTCTCTCCTCCTCCTCTCTCCTCCTCCTCTCTCCTCCTACTCTCTCTTCCTCCTCTCTTTTCCTCCACTCTCCTCCTCCTCTCTCTTTCTCCTCTCTCTTCCTCCTCTCTCTTCCTCCTCTCATATCCTCCTCTATCATCCTTCTCTCTCTTCCTCCTCTCTCATTTTCCTGTCTCTTCCTCCTCTCTCTTCCTCCTCTCTCTTCCTCCTCTCTCTTCCTCCTCTCTCTTCCTCCTCTCTTTTCCTCCTCTCTCCTCCTCCTCTCTCTTCCTCCTCTCTCTACGTCCTCTCTCTTCCTCCTCTCATTTCCTCCTCTATCATCCTTCTCCTTTTTCCTCCTCTCTCTTCCTTCTCTCTTTTCCTACTTTCTCCTCTTCCTCACTCTTCATCCTCTCTCTTCCTCCTCTCTCCTCTTCCTCTCTCTTCCTCCTCTCTCTTCCTCCTCTCTCTTCCTACTCTCTCCTCTTCCTATCTCTTCCTCCTCTCTTTTCCTCCTCTCTCTTCCACCTCTCTGTTCCTCCCTTCTACTACTCTCTCTCTCCATCCTCTCTCCTCTTCCTCTCTCTTCCTCCTCTCTCTTCCTCCTCTCTCCTCTTCCTCTCTCTTCCTCCTCTCTCCTCCTCCTCTCTTCTCTTCCTCTCTCTTCCTCCTCTCTCTTCCTCCTCTCTCTTCATCCTCTCTTCTCTTCCTCAATGTTCCTCCTCCCTTTTCCTCCTCTGTCTTCCTCCTCTTTCCTCTTCCTCTCTCTTCCTCCTCTCTCTTCCTCTTCTCTCCTCTTCCTCTCTCTTCCTCCTCTCTTTTCCTCCTCTCTCCTTTTCCTCTCTCTTCGTCCTCTCTCTTCCTCCTCTCTCCTCTTCCTCTCTGTTCCTCCTCCCTTTTCCTCCTCTCTCTTCCTACTCTCTCCTCTTCCTTTCTCTCCCTCCTCTCTCTTCCCCCTCTCTATTCCTCCTCTCTTCTTTTCCTCTCCCTTCCTTCTCTCTCCTCTCCTTCTCTCTTCCTCCTCTCTCTTCCTACTCTCTTCCTCCTCTCTCTTCCTTCAATCTTTTCCTCCACCTCTTCCTCCTCTCTCTTTTTCCTCTCTCTTCCTCCTCTCTCATTTTCGTCTCTCTTCCTCCTCTCTCTTCCTACTCTCTTTTCCTCCGCTCTCTTCCTCCTCTCTTTTCCTCCTCTCTCCTCTTCCTCTCTCTTCCTCCTCTCTCTACCTCCTCTCTCTTCCTCCTCTCTGTTCCTCCTCTCTCCTCTTCCTCTCTCTTCCTCCTCTCTCTTCCTCCTCTCTCTTCCTCCTCTCTCTTCCTCCTCTCTCTTCCTTCTATCTTTTCCTCCACCTCTTCCTCCTCTCTCCTTTTCCTCTCTCTTCCTCCTCTCTCATTATCCTCTCTCTTCCTCCTCTCTCTTCCTACTCTCTCATCTTCCTCTCTCTTCCTCCTATCTTTTCCTCCTCTCTCTTCCTCCTCTCTCTTCCTCCTCTCTCCTCTTCCTCTCTCTTCCTCCACTCTCTTCCTCCTCTCTCTTCCTCCTCTTTCCTCTTCCTCTCTCTTCCTCCTCTCTCTTCCTCCTCTCTCCTCCTACACTCTCTCTCCCTACTCTCTCTTCCTCCTCTTTCCTCTTCCTCTCTCTTCCTCCTCTCTCTTCCTCCTCTCTCCTCCTACACTCTCTCTCCCTACTCTCTCTTCCTCCTCTCTCTTCCTCCTCTCTCTTTATCCTCTCTACTCTTCCTCTCTGTTCCTCCTCCCTTTTCCTCATCTGTCTTCCTCCTCTTTCCTCTTCCTCTCTCTTCCTCCTCTCTCTTCCCCCTCTCTATTCCTCTTCTCTTTTTTCCTCTCTCTTCCTCCTCTCTCCTCTTCCTCTCTCTTCCTCCTCTCTCTTCGCCCTCTCTCTTCCTCCTCTCTCTTCCCCCTCTCTCCTCTTCCTCTCTCTTCCTACTCTCTCTTCCTCCTCTCTCTTCCTCCTCCCTCCTCCTACTCTCTCTCTCCCTCCTCTCTCCTCTTCCTCTCTCTTCCTCCTCTCTCTTCCTCCTCTCTCTTCCTCCTCTCTCTTCCTCCTCTCTCCTCCTCCTCTCTCCTCCTCCTCTCTCCTCCTACTCTCTCTTCCTCCTCTCTTTTCCTCCACTCTCCTCCTCCTCTCTCTTCCTCCTCTCTCTTCCTCCTCTCTCTTCCTCCTCTCATATCCTCCTCTATCATCCTTCTCTCTCTTCCTCCTCTCTCATTTTCCTGTCTCTTCCTCCTCTCTCTTCCTCCTCTCTCTTCCTCCTCTCTCTTCCTCCTCTCTCTTCCTCCTCTCTTTTCCTCCTCTCTCCTCCTCCTCTCTCTTCCTCCTCTCTCTACGTCCTCTCTCTTCCTCCTCTCATTTCCTCCTCTATCATCCTTCTCCTTTTTCCTCCTCTCTCTTCCTTCTCTCTTTTCCTCCTTTCTCCTCTTCCTCACTCTTCATCCTCTCTCTTCCTCCTCTCTCCTCTTCCTCTCTCTTCCTCCTCTCTCTTCCTCCTCTCTCTTCCTACTCTCTCCTCTTCCTATCTCTTCCTCCTCTCTTTTCCTCCTCTCTCTTCCACCTCTCTGTTCCTCCCTTCTACTACTCTCTCTCTCCATCCTCTCTCCTCTTCCTCTCTCTTCCTCCTCTCTCTTCCTCCTCTCTCCTCTTCCTCTCTCTTCCTCCTCTCTCCTCCTCCTCTCTTCTCTTCCTCTCTCTTCCTCCTCTCTCTTCCTCCTCTCTCTTCATCCTCTCTTCTCTTCCTCAATGTTCCTCCTCCCTTTTCCTCCTCTGTCTTCCTCCTCTTTCCTCTTCCTCTCTCTTCCTCCTCTCTCTTCCTCTTCTCTCCTCTTCCTCTCTCTTCCTCCTCTCTTTTCCTCCTCTCTCCTTTTCCTCTCTCTTCGTCCTCTCTCTTCCTCCTCTCTCCTCTTCCTCTCTGTTCCTCCTCCCTTTTCCTCCTCTCTCTTCCTACTCTCTCCTCTTCCTTTCTCTCCCTCCTCTCTCTTCCCCCTCTCTATTCCTCCTCTCTTCTTTTCCTCTCCCTTCCTTCTCTCTCCTCTCCTTCTCTCTTCCTCCTCTCTCTTCCTACTCTCTTCCTCCTCTCTCTTCCTTCAATCTTTTCCTCCACCTCTTCCTCCTCTCTCTTTTTCCTCTCTCTTCCTCCTCTCTCATTTTCGTCTCTCTTCCTCCTCTCTCTTCCTACTCTCTTTTCCTCCGCTCTCTTCCTCCTCTCTTTTCCTCCTCTCTCCTCTTCCTCTCTCTTCCTCCTCTCTCTTCCTCCTCTCTCTTCCTCCTCTCTGTTCCTCCTCTCTCCTCTTCCTCTCTCTTCCTCCTCTCTCTTCCTCCTCTCTCTTCCTCCTCTCTCTTCCTCCTCTCTCTTCCTTCTATCTTTTCCTCCACCTCTTCCTCCTCTCTCCTTTTCCTCTCTCTTCCTCCTCTCTCATTATCCTCTCTCTTCCTCCTCTCTCTTCCTACTCTCTCATCTTCCTCTCTCTTCCTCCTATCTTTTCCTCCTCTCTCTTCCTCCTCTCTCTTCCTCCTCTCTCCTCTTCCTCTCTCTTCCTCCACTCTCTTCCGCCTCTCTCTTCCTCTTCTCTCTTCCCCCTCTATCTTCCTCCTCTCTTTTGCTCCTTGTCGGGGGAGGCAGCGGGTCTGCCTCTAGTCTAACTGAAGAAGAATTTAACCTTGAAGACATTCCAGTGTATCCATGAGAGGCCATAAAGTCCCGAGAAGTGCCATGGAAACAAGATTAGAGAACTAAGATAAGAAGAACTGTCCTGACGATTCAGGCGAGAAACTATCACCCAATCGTGAACTGTTAGTTACTAAAGTAAACCAATCCTGTATGAACACCTACTTTGAAGAAGGTTATAAAAAAGCTTGTTAAAACAATAAAGGGGCTTTTGCAGCCATTTTGGTCGCTTTCACACAATCTGATGTTTGTCGTGTCCGTCTCAACTGCGACAAATGGTGACCCCGACGTGATAAATTAGAGCGACGTGATAAATTAGAGCGACGTGATAAATTAGAGCGACGTGATTGATTAGAGCAACGTGATTAGAGCAAAGTGGTCATTTAAAGGAGAATTATAACGGCGGCGGGAAGAGCCGCGGAGACGGAGCCCGGTGTAGCTGAGAGCAGAGGGAATCTGCCTGGTCCGGACCTGAATTTCGACACCTAAAAAGGTGAGCCACCGGGAACGGGACTGTAATTATGGGGCAGTCATTAACAAAGGAAGAGGAGACAATTTTGTCTACCTGGAAAGCCCTATTAAAAAGAAAGGGGGTTAAAACCTCAGAACAAAGCCTGAAAAAGATTTTGCTATGGAGTAAGATGCAAGGCTTTGAAGCCACAACAGTTACTGCATTCAGTGTGAGTGCATGGCAAGCAGTAGGATTGAAAATATTGGATGAGGTCTCTAAAGGACAAAAAGAGGCATGTGAGTTGGCAACCACATGGCGCTTATTGAGTGAAACCTTAAAGGAATGGAAGATAGAGCGTGAGGCCTCTGATGGGAAACTAACAGACATTCGACCTGAAGACAATGACGGGGAGGACTGTGGCAAAGGGACAAAGGCAGTGGATACCTCAGCCTCAGGAATAGCAGGCAGGAAACCCCTCACGGGCAAAAGCAGATCGCGCCCTCGCCCACCTCCTCCTCCTCCACCATTAAATATTTTGCGGGGCGATGAGGAGCCCCCCCCATCTAGCGGTGCAGTGGCGGCCCCTAGCGGCGCAGCAGCAGAAGGGGTGATTCCATCAGCCCCCCCCGAGGAGGAAAATAGGGCGGGTAACACAGAGCCAGAGAGCGAGAGCGAAAATGAAAGTGAGGGAGAAGAAGCTTTAACCACGGCTTTACAAACTCTACATATCACAGATAAACCCATGGTGAAGAAAGCCCAGCCATGGACTCTCCCTCCATCCACAGTAACTGTAATTCCAAGGTCCCCTGATCGATTTTGGGAGGGAGTTAGAAAGTATGCTGCTGAGGCTGGCAACTGGGATCTGGTTGAACGCCTCAGCCCATACTCTCCAACCCCGGCATGTCCAAAGCCTGTAGATATAGCAGCAGAGGCTTATGGTGCATTCCCTGTTTATAAAGCTGTTGCAGGCACAAATGAGCATGATGAGCACAATCCGATCAGTTGGAAGGTGGTGCAGGATTTGCAGAATAAAGCACAGAAATTTGGAATCAATTCTCCTGAGGTGATGCAACTTATTCGAATAATCAGCACAGATTTGTTGTGTCCATATGATGTTACACATCTCGCACAAGTGCTGTTTCAGCCAGTACAATTACAAGTGTTTCAATCTACTTGGAGGCAGATGGCACGAGCAGCTGCACAAAATAATGCTCGACTGCCACAAGACGATCCGAGGTTAGGACTCGGAGAAGACGCCTTGCTTGGCGAGGGACCATTTAGTAACCCTCAGCTGCAAGCTACGTGGCCTCCGATTGTCCTTGAACAGGCACAACACATAGGGATTACAGCATTAAAGCGAACCATGGAAATGGCAGCTCCAAAACAGAAGTATATTGCTATCCGGCAAGGTCCTAAAGAACCCTTTTTGCAATTTGTAGAAAAAATATCTGCTGCATTGGAGAAACAGGTAGAAGATGAAACGTTAAGACAAATGTTATGCAAACAGCTAGCAAAGGATAATGCTAATGAGGACTGCCAAAAGATAATACAGTCTTTACCAGGAGATCCTTCTATTCCTGACATGGTGGCCGCATGTTCAAAGGTTGGTACAGTGGAACATAAAATGGCGGCTTTAGCTACTGCCATGAACATGCGAAATACAGGAAAATGCTTTGGATGTGGTAAAGACGGTCATATGAAAGTAAATTGCCCGAACAGAAGGTCGGCAGGCAAGCAGCCCATGACTGTCCCACCAGGAACTAATTGCAATAAATGTGGGAAATTGGGACATTTCGCGAAACAATGTCGTTCCAAGTTTCATGCTAACGGGCAACCGATACAGGGAAACCACAAGAAGAGCGCGAGAGGGCGCGCGAGGACATCAAATCCCCTCCAGACAACAGGTCAAATCCCCTCTGTGAGCAGCTATCAGCCGCAACTACTGGCTCAGCAGGGTTGGATGTATCCACCGCCGACACAATAACTATAGTTACAAAAGACATTGTTAAGGTCCCTCTTGAGGCAAGGGGTCCCATAGGACGAGGACTGAGTGCGTTACTTATAGGAAGATCAAGTAGCACCTTAAACGGATTAATCGTGCATGTGGGAGTCATTGATGCTGACTTTACGGGTCAAATTTGTGCATTAGTTTCGACCCTTTATCCACCTGTTACGATTCCAAAAGGTACTCGTCTTGCTCAACTTGTTCCTTTTTTGAGTTGTGTCCCAAAAGCAGAACAGCGACTGCGAGGCGATGGAGGCTTCGGTTCTACAGGACCCCCTCAAGTGTGCTGGTCTCAGACTGTCTCATCATCTCGACCACATATGACGTGCACGCTGTCAAATCATGGACATTCACCGACTACAGTAAGGCTTGCGGGGCTCCTAGATACGGGCGCCGATGTGACTATTATTTCTAACTATCTGTGGCCATCCACCTGGCCAACAGAGGATGTGGACACAGGGGTAGTGGGGCTGGGAGGCTCCGCACGAGCAAGAACAGCAGCTACGGCAATTCTGATCACCAATCCTGAGGGCCAACAAGCAGTCGTTAAACCATATGTGACAGCAGCTCCCCTCAATCTATGGGGGAGAGATTGCTTGTCACAGTGGGGGGTGAAGATTACTACGGATTTTTAACGGGGGCCACTGTGCTGCAGGGTGTTAGGCAACCCACGCTTGTTTTAACTTGGTTAACGAATAACCCTGTGTGGGTGGATCAGTGGCCCCTACCAATGGAGAAATTAAAGGCCCTGCAAGAATTGGTGGCAGAACAGCTAGCTGCTGGACACATTGAACCCTCTCAGAGCCCCTGGAATACTCCAGTGTTTGTGATAAAAAAGAAATCAGGAAAATGGCGATTTTTGCATGACCTGCGGCAGATCAATGCTGTCATGGCCACGATGGGGGCTCTACAACCAGGCATGCCTTCACCGGCCATGATCCCTCAAGATTGGGAAATCATTGTCATGGATCTCAAGGATTGTTTTTTTACAATACCATTAGCCTTTCAAGACAGAGAAAAATTTGCATTCTCTGTGCCTTCTGTCAATCATGCAGAACCTGCAAAAAGATATCAATGGAAAGTTCTGCCGCAGGGCATGAAAAATTCACCAACAATTTGTCAATGGTTTGTGGCACAAGCTTTGTCACCTGTAAGGGAAAGATTCCCTACCAGTTATTGTTACCATTACATGGATGACATCCTGTTAGCATCAAACAACAAGGAGCAGTTGAATGACATGGAGAATGTGACTAGAAATTCATTACAACACTATGGATTAGTTATCGCCCCTGAAAAGGTGCAGAAAGTAGAACCCTGGAAGTATTTAGGACTAACAGTCACAGGTAGGCAGGTAATGCCTCAACCTGTGAAACTTAACCTTGAAGTTAAAACCCTTAATGATGTACAGAAGTTAATGGGATCTCTGAATTGGATTAGACCCTATCTCGGACTGACCAATTCACAACTGCAACCTTTATTGGAATTATTAAAAAATTCCAATGATCCAACAGAACCCAGAGTATTAACTGAGGAAGCATTAAAGGTAATTCACATGGTGGAACGATCTATACACGAGAAATTTGTTTCTCGAATAGATCTGTCTCAATTGGTGCAACTCTTTGTACTAATTGACAAAACTGTACCATTTGGTGCTTTGGTGCAGTGGAATTCTGAGTGGGATGACCCACTGCACATTCTAGAATGGATGTTTCTGTCATTCCGACCACGAAAAACTGCTCCTGGACTGTTTGAGCTTATTGCTGATGTAATCATAAAAGCCAGAAAACGATGTACAGAACTAACAGGGCGTGACCCAGCTAAGATTGTTTTACCTGTTCAAAATTGGTATTTTGAATGGTGCTTGGCAAATAATTATGAACTACAGGCAGCCATGGCGGGTTTTCAAGGACAGGTGTCATATCACCTGCCGTCACATCCGCTACTGAAATTTGCTCGAGAAATACCATTTGGTCAAAAAAATTTAAGCCGCCCAGAACCAGTGAACGGCCCTACTGTTTTTACAGATGGCTCAGGAAAAACAGGTAAAGCAGCAGTAGTATGGTATGAAAACAACAACTGGAACAACAAAGTAGTATATCAAAATGGTTCTCCACAAGTAGTAGAGCTACGTGCAATGGCTGTTGTTTTTTCTATTTTTTCTGTTCCTGTAAATATTGTAACTGACTCAGCATATGTAGCTAACTTAGTTTCTAGACTAGACAAAGTGGTTTTGACCATGTCAGACAATCAATTATTATTTGATGTACTTTTAGAACTCTGGAAAAGTATTCAACTACGGACAGAACCTTATTTTATCATGCACATCCGTAGTCATACCACTTTACCAGGATTTTATACAGAAGGTAATGCCAGAGTGGATGCTCTTGTTTCCGCTATGGCTCTTAATACTGTTCCTAACATAAAGCAACAAGCTGTATTATCACATCAATTTTTTCACCAAGGATATCGAGCTTTACGACGGCAGTTCGGCTTGTCTCATGCGGAAGCTCGGTCTATTGTAGCCGCCTGCCCTGACTGCCAAGGAACTCACACACCAGTGTATTTTGGTACTAACCCCAGAGGTATGCAGGCTTTACAGATTTGGCAAAGTGATGTTACTCACATAAATGAATTTGGCCGACAGAAGTATGTTCATGTTTCCATTGATACTTATTCTCATGCCTTAGTAGCAACAGCACATAACGGGGAGACAGGAAAAGATGTAGTTCGACACTTCCAAAAGGCTTTCTCTATGCTTGGGGTACCACGCCAAATAAAAACGGACAGTGGCCCAGCATACATTTCACAGAAGGTTCAAACATTTTTTAATTTGTGGGGTGTTACTCATGTTACAGGAATTCCCCATTCCCCAACAGGACAAGCAATTGTTGAGCGTGCACATAGTACGTTGAAGCGGCAGCTTCAAAAACAAAAAGGGGGAATGATTGGGGAACCACCACAGGCATGTTTAGATAAAGCAGTTTATGTTCTTAACTTTCTCCATTACGGGGATAATTCTTCTTTACCTCCTCTTTTTCAGCATTTCTCTTCTCTTTTTTCAAAACAGGATTTGCAAAAAGACATCAAAGTGCATGTTAGAGATCTAATTACTGGCCAGTGGAGTGGACCATGTGAATTATTAACCTGGGGCAGGGGTTATGCTTGTGTCTCTACAGATGCCGGCCCTCGCTGGGTTCCTGCTCGGTGTGTTCGGCCTGTGCTGGAACCTGCATCAGGCTGAAGGATGGGTAGTTCCACAACCCAAGCAGAATATCTGGGTAACTTTGGCAAATATGACACATCAAGAAACCTTGTGCCTTTCTACTGCGAACCCGGAAAATCCATTCTCCACCTGTTTGGTGGGAGTGCCAGTAGACACATGGCCAATCCCACAAACCCTTCAGGCTTTCTCTCTTTGCAACTCTTCAAAAAATTGTACAGATAATTGGGATGGTGTATATAGTCACCTTCCACAGGTTACGCAAGAACCCCAAGAGCTAGAGTTGCTAGGCTCTGTTATAATGGATGCTTGTGTGTTTTTTAATTACTCCTATAACACCACACGGAGAGGGCAAAATGTGAATGCAACTAATGCTGCTTATCATAATTCAACTGCTTGGTGCAATTATACTTCGACTAACATCTCACGATCTTTTGCTGTTCCTCTTGCATTACCTCCTGGTGTGTTTCTAATCTGTGGAGATCGTGCCTGGGGAGGCGTCCCATCTAAACTGAATGGAGGCCCGTGTAGCCTCGGACGTCTCACGTTATTAACACCAAATGTGTCAATGATTCTGAATATGACTCGAAAACATAAGCGAGTCCCAAGGACCGTTCATCGGTTTGAAAGTTCTTGTCGAGATAACGTTGAATTCTGGAATCCAGGCCAGATCATAACGGCCTCCATATTGGCACCAGGAGTTGGTGTTGCAAATGCCTTAACGACTTTGAATAAGTTGGGATGTTGGCTTAGCAAACAGACTAATGCTACTTCTTTAGCTTTAAGTGGCCTTTTAACTGATGTTGATAGTGTTAGACATGCTACTTTACAGAACAGGGCTGCAATTGACTTTTTGCTTTTAGCGCAAGGACATGGATGTGAAGATTTTGAAGGAATGTGTTGCATGAATTTGTCTGACCACTCAGAATCTATTTTTAAAAGTATACAGCAGCTGAAGGATGGTGTGAGGCGTCTAACAGAAGAGGACGGATTGGATTGGCTTACAAGGATGTTTAAAGGATGGGGACTTTCTGGATGGTTGATATCTCTGGTCAAAACTGTGGGGGTCATGATCTTGGTAATTGTGACTGTGCTTTTGATGTTGCCATGTCTTGTCAGTCTTCTGCAAAGGGCCCTGCAGAAGACTGTTTCTGCATTATTTCTAGCACAAATACAAAAAGGGGGAATTGTCGGGGGAGGCAGCGGGTCTGCCTCTAGTCTAACTGAAGAAGAATTTAACCTTGAAGACATTCCAGTGTATCCATGAGAGGCCAGAAAGTCCCGAGAAGTGCCATGGAAACAAGATTAGAGAACTAAGATAAGAAGAACTGTCCTGACGATTCAGGCGAGAAACTATCACCCAATCGTGAACTGTTAGTTACTAAAGTAAACCAATCCTGTATGAACACCTACTTTGAAGAAGGTTATAAAAAAGCTTGTTAAAACAATAAAGGGGCTTTTGCAGCCATTTTGGTCGCTTTCACACAATCTGATGTTTGTCGTGTCCGTCTCAACTGCGACAGCTCCTCTCTATTTTTCCTCTCTCTTCCTCCTCTCTCTTCCTCCTCTCTTTTCCTCCACCTCTTCCTCCTCTCTCCTCTTCCTCTCTCTTCCTCCACTCTCTTCCGCCTCTCTCTTCCTCTTCTCTCTTCCCCCTCTATCTTCCTCCTCTCTTTTGCTCCTCTCTATTTTTCCTCTCTCTTCCTCCTCTCTCTTCCTCCTCTCTTTTCCTCCACCTCTTCCTCCTCTCTTCTTTTCCTCTCTCTTCCTTCTCTCTCCTCTTCTTCTCTCTTCCTCCTCTCTCTTCCTACTCTCTTCCTCCTCTCTCTTCCTTCAATCTTTTCCTCCACCTCTTCCTCCTCTCTCTTTTTCCTCTCTCTTCCTCCTCTCTCATTTTCGTCTCTCTTCCTCCTCTCTCTTCCTACTCTCTTTTCCTCCGCTCTCTTCCTCCTCTCTTTTCCTCCTCTCTCCTCTTCCTCTCTCTTCCTCCTCTCTCTTCCTCCTCTCTCTTCCTCCTCTCATTTCCTCCTCTCTCTTCCTCCTCTCTCTTCCTCCTCTCTTTTCCTCCTCTCTATTTTTCCTCTCTCTTCCTCCTCTCTCTTCCTCAACTCTCTTCCCCCTCTCTTTTCCTCCTCTCTCTTCCTCCTCTCTTTCCTCCTCTAGCCTCTTCCTCTCTCTTCCTCCTCTCTCTTCCTCCTCTCTCTTCCTTCTCTCTCCTCTTCCTCTCTCTCCCTCCTCTCTCTTCCCCCTCTCTATTCCTCATCTCTTCTTTTCCTCTCTCTTCCTCCTCTCTCCTCTTCTTTTCTCATCCTCCTCTCTCTTCCTACTCTCTTCCTCCTCTCTCTTCCTTCTACCTTTTCCTCCACCTCTTCCTCCTCTCTCCTTTTCCTCTCTCTTCCTCCTCTCTCATTTTCGTCTCTCTTCCTCCTCTCTCTTCCTACTCTCTTTTCCTCCGCTCTCTTCCTCCTCTCTTTTCCTCCTCTCTCCTCTTCCTCTCTCTTCCTCCTCTCTCTTCCTCCTCTCTCTTCCTTCTATCTTTTCCTCCACCTCTTCCTCCTCTCTCCTTTTCCTCTCTCTTCCTCCTCTCTCCTCTTCCTCCTTCTTCCTCCTCTCTCTTCCTCCTCTCTCTTTCTCCTCTCTTTTCCTCCTCTCTCCCATTCCTCTCTTTTCCTCCTCTCTCCTCCTCCTCTCTTCTTTTCCTCTTTCTTCCCATCTCCCTTCCTCCTCTCTCCTCCTCCGCTCTCCTCTTCCTCTCTCTTCCTCCTCTCTCCTCCTCCTCTCTCCTCTTCTTCTCTCTTCCTCCTCTCTCTTCCTCCTGTCTCTTCCTCCTCTCTCTTCCTCCTCTCTTTTCCTCCTCTCTCCTCCTCCTCTCTCTTCCTCCTCTCTCTACGTCCTCTCTCTTCCTCCTCTCATTTCCTCCTCTATCATCCTTCTCCTTCTTCCTCCTCTCTCTTCCTTCTCTCTTTTCCTCCTTTCTCCTCTTCCTCACTCTTCATCCTCTCTCTTCCTCCTCTCTCCTCTTCCTCTCTCTTCCTCCTCTCTCTTCCTCCTCACTCTTCCTCCTCTCTCTTCCTCCTCTCTCTTCATCCTCTCTTCTCTTCCTCTCTGTTCCTCCTCCCTTTTCCTCCTCTCTCTTCCTCCTCTTTCCTCTTCCTCTCTCTTCCTCGTCTCTCTTCCTCCTCGCTCTTCCTCCTCTCTCTTCCTCCTCTCTCCTCTTCCTCTTTCTTCCTCCTCTCTCTTCCTCCTCTCTCTTCCTCCTTTTCCTCTTCCTCTCTCTTCCTCCTCTCTCTTCCTCTTCTCTCCTCTTCCTCTCTCTTCCTCCTCTCTTTTCCTCCTCTCTCCTTTTCCTCTCTCTTCGTCCTCTCTCTTCCTCCTCTCTCCTCTTCCTCTCTGTTCCTCCTCCCTTTTCCTCCTCTCTCTTCCTACTCTCTCCTCTTCCTTTCTCTCCCTCCTCTCTCTTCCCCCTCTCTATTCCTCCTCTCTTCTTTTCCTCTCTCTTCCTTCTCTCTCCTCTTCTTCTCTCTTCCTCCTCTCTCTTCCTACTCTCTTCCTCCTCTCTCTTCCTTCAATCTTTTCCTCCACCTCTTCCTCCTCTCTCTTTTTCCTCTCTCTTCCTCCTCTCTCATTTTCGTCTCTCTTCCTCCTCTCTCTTCCTACTCTCTTTTCCTCCGCTCTCTTCCTCCTCTCTTTTCCTCCTCTCTCCTCTTCCTCTCTCTTCCTCCTCTCTCTTCCTCCTCTCTCTTCCTCCTCTCTGTTCCTCCTCTCTCCTCTTCCTCTCTCTTCCTCCTCTCTCTTCCTCCTCTCTCTTCCTCCTCTCTCTTCCTCCTCTCTCTTCCTTCTATCTTTTCCTCCACCTCTTCCTCCTCTCTCCTTTTCCTCTCTCTTCCTCCTCTCTCATTATCCTCTCTCTTCCTCCTCTCTCTTCCTACTCTCTCATCTTCCTCTCTCTTCCTCCTATCTTTTCCTCCTCTCTCTTCCTCCTCTCTCTTCCTCCTCTCTCCTCTTCCTCTCTCTTCCTCCACTCTCTTCCGCCTCTCTCTTCCTCTTCTCTCTTCCCCCTCTATCTTCCTCCTCTCTTTTGCTCCTTGTCGGGGTAGGCAGCGGGTCTGCCTCTAGTCTAACTGAAGAAGAATTTAACCTTGAAGACATTCCAGTGTATCCATGAGAGGCCAGAAAGTCCCGAGAAGTGCCATGGAAACAAGATTAGAGAACTAAGATAAGAAGAACTGTCCTGACGATTCAGGCGAGAAACTATCACCCAATCGTGAACTGTTAGTTACTAAAGTAAACCAATCCTGTATGAACACCTACTTTGAAGAAGGTTATAAAAAAGCTTGTTAAAACAATAAAGGGGCTTTTGCAGCCATTTTGGTCGCTTTCACACAATCTGATGTTTGTCGTGTCCGTCTCAACTGCGACAAATGGTGACCCCGACGTGATAAATTAGAGCGACGTGATAAATTAGAGCGACGTGATAAATTAGAGCGACGTGATTGATTAGAGCAACGTGATTAGAGCAAAGTGGTCATTTAAAGGAGAATTATAACGGCGGCGGGAAGAGCCGCGGAGACGGAGCCCGGTGTAGCTGAGAGCAGAGGGAATCTGCCTGGTCCGGACCTGAATTTCGACACCTAAAAAGGTGAGGCACCGGGAACGGGACTGTAATTATGGGGCAGTCATTAACAAAGGAAGAGGAGACAATTTTGTCTACCTGGAAAGCCCTATTAAAAAGAAAGGGGGTTAAAACCTCAGAACAAAGCCTGAAAAAGATTTTGCTATGGAGTAAGATGCAAGGCTTTGAAGCCACAACAGTTACTGCATTCAGTGTGAGTGCATGGCAAGCAGTAGGATTGAAAATATTGGATGAGGTCTCTAAAGGACAAAAAGAGGCATGTGAGTTGGCAACCACATGGCGCTTATTGAGTGAAACCTTAAAGGAATGGAAGATAGAGCGTGAGGCCTCTGATGGGAAACTAACAGACATTCGACCTGAAGACAATGACGGGGAGGACTGTGGCAAAGGGACAAAGGCAGTGGATACCTCAGCCTCAGGAATAGCAGGCAGGAAACCCCTCACGGGCAAAAGCAGATCGCGCCCTCGCCCACCTCCTCCTCCTCCACCATTAAATATTTTGCGGGGCGATGAGGAGCCCCCCCCATCTAGCGGTGCAGCGGCGGCCCCTAGCGGCGCAGCAGCAGAAGGGGTGATTCCATCAGCCCCCCCCGAGGAGGAAAATAGGGCGGGTAACACAGAGCCAGAGAGCGAGAGCGAAAATGAAAGTGAGGGAGAAGAAGCTTTAACCACGGCTTTACAAACTCTACATATCACAGATAAACCCATGGTGAAGAAAGCCCAGCCATGGACTCTCCCTCCATCCACAGTAACTGTAATTCCAAGGTCCCCTGATCGATTTTGGGAGGGAGTTAGAAAGTATGCTGCTGAGGCTGGCAACTGGGATCTGGTTGAACGCCTCAGCCCATACTCTCCAACCCCGGCATGTCCAAAGCCTGTAGATATAGCAGCAGAGGCTTATGGTGCATTCCCTGTTTATAAAGCTGTTGCAGGCACAAATGAGCATGATGAGCACAATCCGATCAGTTGGAAGGTGGTGCAGGATTTGCAGAATAAAGCACAGAAATTTGGAATCAATTCTCCTGAGGTGATGCAACTTATTCGAATAATCAGCACAGATTTGTTGTGTCCATATGATGTTACACATCTCGCACAAGTGCTGTTTCAGCCAGTACAATTACAAGTGTTTCAATCTACTTGGAGGCAGATGGCACGAGCAGCTGCACAAAATAATGCTCGACTGCCACAAGACGATCCGAGGTTAGGACTCGGAGAAGACGCCTTGCTTGGCGAGGGACCATTTAGTAACCCTCAGCTGCAAGCTACGTGGCCTCCGATTGTCCTTGAACAGGCACAACACATAGGGATTACAGCATTAAAGCGAACCATGGAAATGGCAGCTCCAAAACAGAAGTATATTGCTATCCGGCAAGGTCCTAAAGAACCCTTTTTGCAATTTGTAGAAAAAATATCTGCTGCATTGGAGAAACAGGTAGAAGATGAAACGTTAAGACAAATGTTATGCAAACAGCTAGCAAAGGATAATGCTAATGAGGACTGCCAAAAGATAATACAGTCTTTACCAGGAGATCCTTCTATTCCTGACATGGTGGCCGCATGTTCAAAGGTTGGTACAGTGGAACATAAAATGGCGGCTTTAGCTACTGCCATGAACATGCGAAATACAGGAAAATGCTTTGGATGTGGTAAAGACGGTCATATGAAAGTAAATTGCCCGAACAGAAGGTCGGCAGGCAAGCAGCCCATGACTGTCCCACCAGGAACTAATTGCAATAAATGTGGGAAATTGGGACATTTCGCGAAACAATGTCGTTCCAAGTTTCATGCTAACGGGCAACCGATACAGGGAAACCACAAGAAGAGCGCGAGAGGGCGCGCGAGGACATCAAATCCCCTCCAGACAACAGGTCAAATCCCCTCTGTGAGCAGCTATCAGCCGCAACTACTGGCTCAGCAGGGTTGGATGTATCCACCGCCGACACAATAACTATAGTTACAAAAGACATTGTTAAGGTCCCTCTTGAGGCAAGGGGTCCCATAGGACGAGGACTGAGTGCGTTACTTATAGGAAGATCAAGTAGCACCTTAAACGGATTAATCGTGCATGTGGGAGTCATTGATGCTGACTTTACGGGTCAAATTTGTGCATTAGTTTCGACCCTTTATCCACCTGTTACGATTCCAAAAGGTACTCGTCTTGCTCAACTTGTTCCTTTTTTGAGTTGTGTCCCAAAAGCAGAACAGCGACTGCGAGGCGATGGAGGCTTCGGTTCTACAGGACCCCCTCAAGTGTGCTGGTCTCAGACTGTCTCATCATCTCGACCACATATGACGTGCACGCTGTCAAATCATGGACATTCACCGACTACAGTAAGGCTTGCGGGGCTCCTAGATACGGGCGCCGATGTGACTATTATTTCTAACTATCTGTGGCCATCCACCTGGCCAACAGAGGATGTGGACACAGGGGTAGTGGGGCTGGGAGGCTCCGCACGAGCAAGAACAGCAGCTACGGCAATTCTGATCACCAATCCTGAGGGCCAACAAGCAGTCGTTAAACCATATGTGACAGCAGCTCCCCTCAATCTATGGGGGAGAGATTGCTTGTCACAGTGGGGGGTGAAGATTACTACGGATTTTTAACGGGGGCCACTGTGCTGCAGGGTGTTAGGCAACCCACGCTTGTTTTAACTTGGTTAACGAATAACCCTGTGTGGGTGGATCAGTGGCCCCTACCAATGGAGAAATTAAAGGCCCTGCAAGAATTGGTGGCAGAACAGCTAGCTGCTGGACACATTGAACCCTCTCAGAGCCCCTGGAATACTCCAGTGTTTGTGATAAAAAAGAAATCAGGAAAATGGCGATTTTTGCATGACCTGCGGCAGATCAATGCTGTCATGGCCACGATGGGGGCTCTACAACCAGGCATGCCTTCACCGGCCATGATCCCTCAAGATTGGGAAATCATTGTCATGGATCTCAAGGATTGTTTTTTTACAATACCATTAGCCTTTCAAGACAGAGAAAAATTTGCATTCTCTGTGCCTTCTGTCAATCATGCAGAACCTGCAAAAAGATATCAATGGAAAGTTCTGCCGCAGGGCATGAAAAATTCACCAACAATTTGTCAATGGTTTGTGGCACAAGCTTTGTCACCTGTAAGGGAAAGATTCCCTACCAGTTATTGTTACCATTACATGGATGACATCCTGTTAGCATCAAACAACAAGGAGCAGTTGAATGACATGGAGAATGTGACTAGAAATTCATTACAACACTATGGATTAGTTATCGCCCCTGAAAAGGTGCAGAAAGTAGAACCCTGGAAGTATTTAGGACTAACAGTCACAGGTAGGCAGGTAATGCCTCAACCTGTGAAACTTAACCTTGAAGTTAAAACCCTTAATGATGTACAGAAGTTAATGGGATCTCTGAATTGGATTAGACCCTATCTCGGACTGACCAATTCACAACTGCAACCTTTATTGGAATTATTAAAAAATTCCAATGATCCAACAGAACCCAGAGTATTAACTGAGGAAGCATTAAAGGTAATTCACATGGTGGAACGATCTATACACGAGAAATTTGTTTCTCGAATAGATCTGTCTCAATTGGTGCAACTCTTTGTACTAATTGACAAAACTGTACCATTTGGTGCTTTGGTGCAGTGGAATTCTGAGTGGGATGACCCACTGCACATTCTAGAATGGATGTTTCTGTCATTCCGACCACGAAAAACTGCTCCTGGACTGTTTGAGCTTATTGCTGATGTAATCATAAAAGCCAGAAAACGATGTACAGAACTAACAGGGCGTGACCCAGCTAAGATTGTTTTACCTGTTCAAAATTGGTATTTTGAATGGTGCTTGGCAAATAATTATGAACTACAGGCAGCCATGGCGGGTTTTCAAGGACAGGTGTCATATCACCTCCCGTCACATCCGCTACTGAAATTTGCTCGAGAAATACCATTTGGTCAAAAAAATTTAAGCCGCCCAGAACCAGTGAACGGCCCTACTGTTTTTACAGATGGCTCAGGAAAAACAGGTAAAGCAGCAGTAGTATGGTATGAAAACAACAACTGGAACAACAAAGTAGTATATCAAAATGGTTCTCCACAAGTAGTAGAGCTACGTGCAATGGCTGTTGTTTTTTCTATTTTTTCTGTTCCTGTAAATATTGTAACTGACTCAGCATATGTAGCTAACTTAGTTTCTAGACTAGACAAAGTGGTTTTGACCATGTCAGACAATCAATTATTATTTGATGTACTTTTAGAACTCTGGAAAAGTATTCAACTACGGACAGAACCTTATTTTATCATGCACATCCGTAGTCATACCACTTTACCAGGATTTTATACAGAAGGTAATGCCAGAGTGGATGCTCTTGTTTCCGCTATGGCTCTTAATACTGTTCCTAACATAAAGCAACAAGCTGTATTATCACATCAATTTTTTCACCAAGGATATCGAGCTTTACGACGGCAGTTCGGCTTGTCTCATGCGGAAGCTCGGTCTATTGTAGCCGCCTGCCCTGACTGCCAAGGAACTCACACACCAGTGTATTTTGGTACTAACCCCAGAGGTATGCAGGCTTTACAGATTTGGCAAAGTGATGTTACTCACATAAATGAATTTGGCCGACAGAAGTATGTTCATGTTTCCATTGATACTTATTCTCATGCCTTAGTAGCAACAGCACATAACGGGGAGACAGGAAAAGATGTAGTTCGACACTTCCAAAAGGCTTTCTCTATGCTTGGGGTACCACGCCAAATAAAAACGGACAGTGGCCCAGCATACATTTCACAGAAGGTTCAAACATTTTTTAATTTGTGGGGTGTTACTCATGTTACAGGAATTCCCCATTCCCCAACAGGACAAGCAATTGTTGAGCGTGCACATAGTACGTTGAAGCGGCAGCTTCAAAAACAAAAAGGGGGAATGATTGGGGAACCACCACAGGCATGTTTAGATAAAGCAGTTTATGTTCTTAACTTTCTCCATTACGGGGATAATTCTTCTTTACCTCCTCTTTTTCAGCATTTCTCTTCTCTTTTTTCAAAACAGGATTTGCAAAAAGACATCAAAGTGCATGTTAGAGATCTAATTACTGGCCAGTGGAGTGGACCATGTGAATTATTAACCTGGGGCAGGGGTTATGCTTGTGTCTCTACAGATGCCGGCCCTCGCTGGGTTCCTGCTCGGTGTGTTCGGCCTGTGCTGGAACCTGCATCAGGCTGAAGGATGGGTAGTTCCACAACCCAAGCAGAATATCTGGGTAACTTTGGCAAATATGACACATCAAGAAACCTTGTGCCTTTCTACTGCGAACCCGGAAAATCCATTCTCCACCTGTTTGGTGGGAGTGCCAGTAGACACATGGCCAATCCCACAAACCCTTCAGGCTTTCTCTCTTTGCAACTCTTCAAAAAATTGTACAGATAATTGGGATGGTGTATATAGTCACCTTCCACAGGTTACGCAAGAACCCCAAGAGCTAGAGTTGCTAGGCTCTGTTATAATGGATGCTTGTGTGTTTTTTAATTACTCCTATAACACCACACGGAGAGGGCAAAATGTGAATGCAACTAATGCTGCTTATCATAATTCAACTGCTTGGTGCAATTATACTTCGACTAACATCTCACGATCTTTTGCTGTTCCTCTTGCATTACCTCCTGGTGTGTTTCTAATCTGTGGAGATCGTGCCTGGGGAGGCGTCCCATCTAAACTGAATGGAGGCCCGTGTAGCCTCGGACGTCTCACGTTATTAACACCAAATGTGTCAATGATTCTGAATATGACTCGAAAACATAAGCGAGTCCCAAGGACCGTTCATCGGTTTGAAAGTTCTTGTCGAGATAACGTTGAATTCTGGAATCCAGGCCAGATCATAACGGCCTCCATATTGGCACCAGGAGTTGGTGTTGCAAATGCCTTAACGACTTTGAATAAGTTGGGATGTTGGCTTAGCAAACAGACTAATGCTACTTCTTTAGCTTTAAGTGGCCTTTTAACTGATGTTGATAGTGTTAGACATGCTACTTTACAGAACAGGGCTGCAATTGACTTTTTGCTTTTAGCGCAAGGACATGGATGTGAAGATTTTGAAGGAATGTGTTGCATGAATTTGTCTGACCACTCAGAATCTATTTTTAAAAGTATACAGCAGCTGAAGGATGGTGTGAGGCGTCTAACAGAAGAGGACGGATTGGATTGGCTTACAAGGATGTTTAAAGGATGGGGACTTCTGGATGGTTGATATCTCTGGTCAAAACTGTGGGGGTCATGATCTTGGTAATTGTGACTGTGCTTTTGATGTTGCCATGTCTTGTCAGTCTTCTGCAAAGGGCCCTGCAGAAGACTGTTTCTGCAATATTTCTAGCACAAATACAAAAAGGGGAATTGTCGGGGTAGGCAGCGGGTCTGCCTCTAGTCTAACTGAAGAAGAATTTAACCTTGAAGACATTCCAGTGTATCCATGAGAGGCCAGAAAGTCCCGAGAAGTGCCATGGAAACAAGATTAGAGAACTAAGATAAGAAGAACTGTCCTGACGATTCAGGCGAGAAACTATCACCCAATCGTGAACTGTTAGTTACTAAAGTAAACCAATCCTGTATGAACACCTACTTTGAAGAAGGTTATAAAAAAGCTTGTTAAAACAATAAAGGGCTTTTGCAGCCATTTTGGTCGCTTTCACACAATCTGATGTTTGTCGTGTCCGTCTCAACTGCGACAGCTCCTCTCTATTTTTCCTCTCTCTTCCTCCTCTCTCTTCCTCCTCTCTTTCCTCCACCTCTTCCTCCTCTCTCCTCTCCTCTCTCTTCCTCCACTCTCTTCCGCCTCTCTCTTCCTCTTCTCTCTTCCCCCTCTATCTTCCTCCTCTCTTTTGCTCCTCTCTATTTTTCCTCTCTCTTCCTCCTCTCTCTTCCTCCTCTCTTTTCCTCCACCTCTTCCTCCTCTCTTCTTTTCCTCTCTCTTCCTTCTCTCTCCTCTTCTTCTCTCTTCCTCCTCTCTCTTCCTACTCTCTTCCTGCTCTCTCTTCCTTCAATCTTTTCCTCCACCTCTTCCTCCTCTCTCTTTTTCCTCTCTCTTCCTCCTCTCTCATTTTCGTCTCTCTTCCTCCTCTCTCTTCCTACTCTCTTTTCCTCCGCTCTCTTCCTCCTCTCTTTTCCTCCTCTCTCCTCTTCCTCTCTCTTCCTCCTCTCTCTTCCTCCTCTCTCTTCCTCCTCTCATTTCCTCCTCTCTCTTCCTCCTCTCTCTTCCTCCTCTCTTTTCCTCCTCTCTATTTTTCCTCTCTCTTCCTCCTCTCTCTTCCTCAACTCTCTTCCCCCTCTCTTTTCCTCCTCTCTCTTCCTCCTCTCTTTTCTCCTCTAGCCTCTTCCTCTCTCTTCCTCCTCTCTCTTCCTCCTCTCTCTTCCTTCTCTCTCCTCTTCCTCTCTCTCCCTCCTCTCTCTTCCCCCTCTCTATTCCTCATCTCTTCTTTTCCTCTCTCTTCCTCCTCTCTCCTCTTCTTTTCTCATCCTCCTCTCTCTTCCTACTCTCTTCCTCCTCTCTCTTCCTTCTACCTTTTCCCTCCACCTCTTCCTCCTCTCTCCTTTTCCTCTCTCTTCCTCCTCTCTCATTTTCGTCTCTCTTCCTCCTCTCTCTTCCTACTCTCTTTTCCTCCGCTCTCTTCCTCCTCTCTTTTCCTCCTCTGTCCTCTTCCTCTCTCTTCCTCCTCTCTCTTCCTCCTCTCTCTTCCTTCTATCTTTTCCTCCACCTCTTCCTCCTCTCTCCTTTTCCTCTCTCTTCCTCCTCTCTCCTCTTCCTCCTTCTTCCTCCTCTCTCTTCCTCCTCTCTCTTTCTCCTCTCTTTTCCTCCTCTCTCCTCCTCCTCTCTTCTTTTCCTCTTTCTTCCCATCTCCCTTCCTCCTCTCTCCTCTTCCTCTCTCTTCCTCCTCTCTCCTCCTCCTCTCTCCTCTTCTTCTCTCTTCCTTCTCTCTCTTCCTCCTGTCTCTTCCTCCTCTCTCTTCCTCCTCTCTTTTCCTCCTCTCTCCTCCTCCTCTCTCTTCCTCCTCTCTCTACGTCCTCTCTCTTCCTCCTCTCATTTCCTCCTCTATCATCCTTCTCCTTCTTCCTCCTCTCTCTTCCTTCTCTCTTTTCCTCCTTTCTCCTCTTCCTCACTCTTCATCCTCTCTCTTCCTCCTCTCTCCTCTTCCTCTCTCTTCCTCCTCTCTCTTCCTCCTCACTCTTCCTCCTCTCTCTTCCTCCTCTCTCTTCATCCTCTCTTCTCTTCCTCTCTGTTCCTCCTCCCTTTTCCTCCTCTGTCTCCTCCTCTTCCTCTTCCTCTCTCTTCCTCGTCTCTCTTCCTCCTCGCTCTTCCTCCTCTCTCTTCCTCCTCTCTCCTCTTCCTCTTTCTTCCTCCTCTCTCTTCCTCCTCTCTTTTCCTCCTCTCTCCCATTCATCTCTTTTCCTCCTCTCTCCTCCTCCTCTCTTCTTTTCCTCTTTCTTCCTCATCTCCCTTCCTCCTCTCTCCTCTTCCTCTCTCTTCCTCCTCTCTCCTCCTCCTCTCTCCTCTTCTCTCTTCCTCCTCTCTCTTCCTCCTGTCTCTTCATCCTCTGTCCTTCCTCCTCTCTTTTCCTCCTCTCTTCTCCTCCTCTCTCTTCCTCCTCTGTCTTCCTCCTCTCTCCTCCTCCTCTCTCCTCTTCCTCTCTCTTCCTCCTCTCTCTTCCTCCTCTCTCTTCTCTTTCTTTTCCTCCTCTCTCCTCTTCCTCACTCTTCTTCACTCTCTTCCTCCTCTCTCTTCCTCCTCTTTCCTCTTCCTCTCTCTTCCTCCTCTCTCTTCCTCCTCTCTCCTCCTACACTCTCTCTCCCTACTCTCTCTTCCTCCTCTCTCTTCCTCCTCTCTCTTCATCCTCTCTCCTCTTCCTCTCTGTTCCTCCTCTCTTTTCCTCCTCTGTCTTCCTCCTCTTTCCTCTTCCTCTCTCTTCCTCCTCTCTCTTCCTCCTCACTCCTTCTCCACTCTCTTCCTCCTCTCTCTTCCCTCCTCTCATTTCCTCCTCTATCATCCTTCTCTCTCTTCCTCCTCTCTCATTTTCCTGTCTCTTCCTCCTCTCTCTTCCTACTCTCTCCTCTTACTCTCTCTTCCTCCTCTCTCCTCTTCCTCTCTCTCCCTCCTCTCTCTTCCCCCTCTCTCTTCCTCCTCTCTTTTCCTCCTCTCTATTTTTCCTCTCTCTTCCTCCTCTCTCTTCCTCCTCTCTCTTCCTCCTCTCTCTTGCTTCTCTCTTTTCCTCCACCTATTCCTCCTCTCTCTTCCTCCTCTCCCTTCCTCCTCTCTCATTTTCCTCTCTCTTCCTCCTCTCTCTTCCTACTCTCTCATCTTCCTCTCTCTTGTTCCTCTCTCTTCCTCCTCTCTCTTCATTCTCTCTCCTCTATCTCTCTGTTCCTCCTCCCATTTCCTCCTCTGTCTTCCTCCTCTTTCCTCTTCCTCTCTCTTCCTCCTCTCTCTCTTCCACCTCTCTATTTCTCCTCTCTCTTCTTCCTCTCTCTTCCTCCTCTCTCCTCTTCCTCTCTCTTCCTCCTCTCTCTTCCTTCTACCTTTCCTCCACCTCTTCCTCCTCTCTCCTTTTCCTCTCTATTCCTCCTCTCTCATTTTCCTCTCTCTTCCTCCTCTCTCTTCCTCCTCTCTCTTCCTCATCTCTCTTCCTCCTCTCTCCTCTTCCTCTCTCTTCCTCCTCTCTCTTCGCCCTCTCACTTCCCCTCTCTCTTCCCCTCTCTTTTCCTCCTCTCTATTATCCTCTCTCTTCCTCCTCTCTCTCCTCCTCTCTCTTACTCCTCTCTCTTCCTCCTCTCTTTTCCTCCACCTCTTCCTCCTCTCTCCTTTTCCTCTCTCTTCCTCATCTCTCATATCCTGTCTCTTCCTCCTCTCTCTTCCTACTCTCTCCTCTTCCTATCTCTTCCTCCTCTCTTTTCCTCCTTTCTCTTCCACCTCTCTGTTCCTCCCTTCTCCTACTACTCTCTCTCTCCATCCCTCTCCTCTTCCTCTCTCTTCTCCCTCTCTCCTCCTCCTCTCTCCTCTTCCTCTCTCTTCCTACTCTCTCTTCCTCCTCTCTCTTCATCCTCTCTTCTCTTCTTCAATGTTCCTCCTCCCTTTTCCTCCTCTGTCTTCCTCCTCTTTCCTCTTCCTCTCTCTTCCTCCTCTCTCTTCCTCTTCTCTCCTCTTCCTCTCTCTTCCTCCTCTCTTTTCCTCCTCTCTCCTTTTCCTCTCTCTTCGTCCTCTCTCTTCCTCCTCTCTCCTCTTCCTCTCTGTTCCTCCTCCCTTTTCCTCCTCTCTCTTCCTACTCTCTCCTCTTTCTCTCTGTCCCTCCTCTCTCTTCCCCTCTCTATTCCTCCTCTCTTCTTTTCCTCTCTCTTCCTTCTCTCTCCTCTTCTTCTCTCTTCCTCCTCTCTCTTCCTACTCTCTTCCTCCTCTCTCTTCCTTCAATCTTTTCCTCCACCTCTCCTCCTCTCTCTTTTTCCTCTCTCTCCTCCTCTCTCATTTTCGTCTCTCTTCCTCCTCTCTCTTCCTACTCTCTTTTCCTCCGCTCTCTTCCTCCTCTCTTTTCCTCCTCTCTCCTCTTCCTCTCACTTCCTCCTCTCTCTTCCTCCTCTCTCTTCCTCCTCTCTGTTCCTCCTCTCTCCTCTCCTCTCTCTTCCTCCTCTCTCTTCCTCCTCTCTCTTCCTCCTCTCTCTTCCTCCTCTCTCTTCCTTCTATCTTTTCCTCCACCTCTTCCTCCTCTCTCCTTTTCCTCTCTCTTCCTCCTCTCTCATTATCCTCTCTCTCCTCCTCTCTCTTCCTACTCTCTCATCTTCCTCTCTCTTCGTCCTATCTTTCCTCCTCTCTCTTCCTCCTCTCTTCCTCCTCTCTCCTCTTCCTCTCTCTTCCTCCACTCTCTTCCGCCTCTCTCTTCCTCTTCTCTCTTCCCTCTCTATCTTCCTCCTCTCTTTTGCTCTTCTCTATTTTTCCTCTCTCTTCCTCCTCTCTCTTCCTCCTCTCTTTTCCTCCACCTCTTCCTCCTCTCTCCTTTTCCTCTCTCTTCCTCATCTCTCATTTTCCTGTCTCTTCCTCCTTTCTCTTCCTACTCTCTCCTCTTCCTATCTCTTCCTCCTCTCATTTCCTCCTCTCTCTTCCTCCTCTCTCTTCCTCCTCTCTTTTCCTCCTCTCTATTTTTCCTCTCTCTTCCTCCTCTCTCTTCCTCAACTCTCTTCCCCCTCTCTTTTCCTCCTCTCTCTTCCTCCTCTCTTTTCCTCCTCTAGCCTCTTCCTCTCTCTTCCTCCTCTCTCTTCCTCCTCTCTCTTTCCTTCTCTCTCCTCTTCCTCTCTCTCCCTCCTCTCTCTTCCCCCTCTCTATTCCTCCTCTCTTCTTTTCCTCTCTCTTCCTCCTCTCTCCTCTTCTTTTCTCATCCTCCTCTCTCTTCCTACTCTCTTCCTCCTCTCTCTTCCTTCTACCTTTTCCTCCACCTCTTCCTCCTCTCTACTTTTCCTCTCTCTTCCTCCTCTCTCATTTTCGTCTCTCTTCCTCCTCTCTCTTCCTACTCTCTTTCCTCCGCTCAATTCCTCCTCTCTTTTCCTCCTCTCTCCTCTTCCTCTCTCTTCCTCCTCTCTCTCCTCCTCTCTCTTCCTTCTATCTTTTCCTCCACCTCTTCCTCCTCTCTCCTTTTCCTCTCTCCTCCCTCTCTCCTCTTCCTCCTTCTTCCTCCTCTCTCTTCCTCCTCTCTCTTTCTCCTCTCTTTTCCTCCACACTCCCATTCCTCTCTTTCCTCCTCTCTCCTCCTCCTCTCTTCTTTCCTCTTTCTTCCCATCTCCCTTCCTCCTCTCTCCTCTTCCTCTCTCTTCCTCCTCTCTCCTCCTCCTCTCTCCTCTTCTTCTCTCTCCTCCTCTCTCTTCCTCCTGTCTCTTCCTCCTCTCTCTTCCTCCTCTCTTTTCCTCCTCTCTCCTCCTCCTCTATCTTCCTCCTCTCTCATTTCCTCTCTCTTCCTCCTCTCTCATTTTCCTCTCTCTTCCTCCTCTCTCTTCCTACTCTCTCATCTTCCTCTCTCTTCCTCCTCTCTCTTCCTCCTCTCTCCTGTTCCTCTCTTCCCCCACTCTCTTCCCCCTCTCTCTTCCTCCTCTCTTTTCCTCCTCTCTATTTTTCCTTCTCTTCCTCCTCTCTCTTCATCCTCTCTCTTCCCCCTCCCTCTTCCTCCTCTCTCTTCCCCTCTCTCTTCCTCCTCTCTTTTCCTCCTCTCTCATCTCCTCTCTCTTCCTCCTCTATCCTCCTCCTCTCCCCTCTTCCTCTCTCTTCCTCCTCTCTCTTCCTCCTCTCTCTTCCTCCTCTCTCTTCCTCCTCTCTTTTCCTCCTCCCTCCTCCTCTCTCTCTTCCACATCTCTCTTCCTCCTCTCTCTTCCTCCTCTCTCTTTCTCCTATCTCCTACTTCTCTCTCCTCTTCCTCTCTCTTCCTCCTCTCTCTTCCTCCTCTCATTTCCTCCTCTATCACCCTTCTCTCTCTTCCTCCTCTCTCTTCCTTCTCTCTCTCCTCCTTTCTCCTCTTCCTCACTTTTCATCCTCTCTCTTCCTCCTCTCTCCTCTTCCTCTCTCTTCCTCCTCTCTCTTCCTCCTCTCTCTTCCTCCACTCTCTTACTCCTCTCTTTTCCTCCTCTCTCCCATTCCTCTCTTTTCCTCCTCTCTCCTCCTCCTCTCTTCTTTTCCGCTTTCTTCCTCATCTCCCTTCCTCCTCTCTCCTCTTCCTCTCTCTTACTCCTCTCTCGTCCTCCTCTCTCCTCTTCTTCTCTCTTCCTCCTCTCTCTTCCACCTGTCTCTTCCTCCTCTCTTTTCCTCCTCTCTCCTCCTCCTCTATTTTCCTCCTCTCTCTTCCTCCTCTCTATTCCTCCTCTCTCATCTTCCTCTCTCTTCCTCCTCTCTCTTCCTCCTCTCTCTTCCGCCTCTCTCTTCCTCCTCTCTTTTCCTCCTCTCTATTTTTCCTCTCTCTTCCTCCTCTCTCTTCCTCCTCTCTCTTCCTCCTCTCTCTTCCTCCTCTCTTTTCCTCCTCTCTCATCCTCCCCTCTCTTCCTCCTCTCTCTTCCTCATCTGTATTCCTCCTCTCTCCTTTTCCTCTCTCTTCCTCATTTCTCCTCTTCTCCCTCTCCCTCCTCTCTCTTCCTCCTCTCTCTTCCTCCTCTCTATTCCTCCTCTCTTTTCCTCCTCTAGCCTCTTCCTCTCTCTTCCTCCTCTCTCTTCCTCCTCTTTCTTCCTCCTCTCTCCTGTTCCTCTCTCTCCCTCCTCTCTCTTCCCCCTCTCTATTCCTCCTCTCTTCTTTTCCTCTCTCTTCCTCCTCTCTACTCTTCTTCTCTCTTCCTCCTCTCTCTTCCTACTCTCTTCGTCCTCTCTCTTCCTTCTATCTATTCCTCCACCTCTTCCTCCTCTCTCATTTTCCTCTCTCTTCCTCCTCTCTCATTTTCGTCTCTCTTCCTCCTCTCTCTTCCTACTCTCTTTTCCTCTGCTCTCTTCCTCCTCTCTTTTCCTCCTCTCTCCTCTTCCTCTCTCTTCCTCCTCTCTCTTCCTCCTCTCTGTTCCTCCTCTCTCCTCTTCCTCTCTCTTCCTCCTCTCTCTTCCCCCTCTCTATTCCTCCTCTCTTCTTTCCTCTCTCTTCCTCCTCTCTCCTCTTCCTCTCTCTTCCTCCTCTCTCTTCCTCCTCTCTCTTCCTCCTCTCTCTTCCTTCTATCTTTTCCTCCACCTCTTCCTCCTCTCTCATTTTACACTCTCTTCCTCCTCTCTCATTATCCTCTCTCTTCCTCCTCTCTCTTCCTACTCTCTCATCTTCCTCTCTCTTCCTCCTATCTTTTCCTCCTCTCTCTTCCTCCTCTCTCTTCCTCCTCTCTCTTCCTCCTCTCTCTTTCTACTCTCTTTTCATCCTCTCTTTTCCTCCTCTCTCCTCCTCCTCTCTCTTCCTCCTCTCTCTTCCTCCTCTCTCTTCCTCCTCTCTTTTCCTCCTATTTTCCTCTCTCCTCCTCCTCTCTCCTCTTCCTCTCTCTTCCTCCTCTCTCTTCCTCCTCTCTCCTCTTCCTCTCTCTTCCTTCTCTCTCCTCGTCTCTCTCCTCTTCCTCTCTCTTCCTCGGCTCTCTTCCTCCTCTCACCTCCTCCTCTCTCCTATTCCTCTCTGTTCCTCCTTCATTTCCTCCTCTCTCTTCCTCCTCTCTCCTCTTTCTCTCTCTTCCTTCTCTCTTTTCCAACTCTCTCTTCCTCCTCTCTCTTCCTCCTCCCTTTTCCTCCTATTTTTCCACTCTCTTCCTCCTCTCTCTTCCTCCTCTCTCTTCCTCCTCTCTCTTTCTCCTATCTTTTCCTCCTCTCTCCTCCTCCTCTCTCTTCCTCCTCTCTCTTCCTCCGCTCTCTTCCTCCTCTCTCCTCCTCCTCTCTCCTCTTCCTCTCTCTTCCTCCTCTCTCTTCCTCCTCTCTCCTCTTCCTCTCTGTTCCTCCTCCCTTTTCCTCCTCTCTCTTCCTCCTCTCTCGTCTTCCTCTCTCTTCCTCCTCTCTCTTCCTTCTCTCTTTTCCTCCTATTTTTCCTCTCTCTTCCTCCTCTTTCTTCCTCCTCTCTCTTCCTCCATTCTCTGCCTCCTCTCTATTCCTCCTCTCTCCTCCTCCTCTCTCATCTTCCTCTCTATTCCTCCTTTCTCTTCCTCCTCTCTCTTCCTCCTCTCTCCTATTCCTCTCTGTTCCTCCTCCTTTTTCCTCCTCTCTCTTCCTCCTCTCTCCTCTTCCTCTCTCCTCCTCCTCTGTCGTCTTCCTCTCTCTTCGTCCTCTCTCTTCCTCCTCTCTTTTCCTGCTATTTTTCCTCTCTCTTCCTCCTCTCTCTTCCTCCTCTCTCTTCCTCCTTTCTCTTCCTCCTCTCTTTTCCTCCTCTCTCCTCCTTCTCTCTCTTCCTCCTCTCTTCTCCTCTGTATTCCTCCTCTCTCCTTTTCCACACTCTTCCTCCTTTCTCTTCTTCCTCACTCTTCCTCCTCTCTCTTCCTCCTCTCTCCTCTTCCTCTCTGTTCCTCCTCCTTTTCCTCCTCTCTCTTCCTCCTCTCTCCTCTTCCTCTCTCTTCCTCCTCTCTCCACCTCCTCTCTCCTCTTCCTCTCTCTTCCTCCTCTCTCTTCCTCCTCTCTTTTCCTCCTCTCTCCTCCTCCTCTCTCTTGCTCCTCTCTCTTTCTACTCTCTCCTCTTCCTCTCTCTTCCTACGCTCTCTTCCTCCTCTCTCCTCCTCCTCTCTCCTTTCATCTCTGTTCCTCCTCCCTTTTCCTCCTCTCTCTTCCTCCTCTCTTCTCTTCCTCTCTCTTCCTCCTCTCTCCTCTTCCTCTCTCTTCCTCCTCTCTAATTCTACTCTCTCATCTTCCTCTCTCTTCCTCCGCTCTATTCCTCCTCTTTCCTCTTCCTCTCTGTTCCTCCTCCCTTTTCCTCCTCTCTCTTCTTCCTCTCTCCTCTTCCTCTCTCTTCCTCCTCACTCTTCCTCCTCTCTCCTCTTCCTCTCTGTTCCTCCTCCCTTTCCTCCTCTCTCTTCCTCCTCTCTCCTCTTCCTCTCTCTTCCTTCTCTCTCTTCCTTCTCTCTCTTCCTCCTCTCTCTTCCTCTTCTCTCTTCATCCTCTCTCCTCCTCCTCTCTCCTCTTCCTCTCTGTTCCTCCTATTTTTCCTCTCTCTTCTCCTCTCTCTTCCTCCTCTCTCTTCCTCATTTCTCTTCCTCTCTCTTTTCCTCCTCTCTCTTTCTCCTCTCTGTTCCTCCTCTCTCCTCCTCCTCTCTCTTCCTCCTCTCTAATTCTACTCTCTCATCTTCCTCTCTCTTCCTCCGCTCTCTTCCTCGCCTCTCCTCCTCCTCTCACCTCTTACTCTCTCTTCCTCCTTTCTCTTCTTCCTCACTCTTCCTCCTCTCTCTTCCTCTTCTCTCTTCCTCCTCTCTCTTCTCCTCTCTCTTCCTCCGCTCTTTTCCTCCTATTTTTCCTCTCTCTTCCTCCTCTCTCTTCCTCCTCTCTCTTCCTCCTTTCTCTTCCTCTTTCTTTTCCTCCTCTCTCTTTCTCCTCTCTTTTCCTCCTCTCTCCTCCTCCTCTCTCTTCCTCCTCTCTAATTCTACTCTGTCATCTTCCTCTCTCTTCCTCCGCTCTCTTCCTCCTCTCTCCTCCCCCTCTCTCCTCTTACTCTCTCTTCCTCCTCTCTCTTCCTCCTCTCTCCTCTTCCTCTCTGTTCCTCCTCCTTTTCCTCCTCTCTCTTCCTCCTCTCTCCTCTTCCCCTCTGTTCCTCCTCCCTTTTCCTCCTCTCTATTCCTCCTCTCTCCTCTTCCTCTCTCTTCCTCCTCTCTCCTCCTCCTCTCTCCTCTTCCTCTCTAATCCTCCTCTCTCTTCCTCCTCTCTCTTCCTCCTCTCTCCTCTTCCTCTCTGTTACTCCTCCCTTTTCCTCATCTCTCCTCTTCCTCTCTATTCCTCCTCTCTCTTCCTCCTCTCTTTTCCTCCTATTATTCCTCTCTCTTCCTCCTCTCTCTTCCTCCACTCTCTTCCTCCTTTCTCTTCCTCCTCTCTTTTCCTCCTCTCTCCTCCTTCTCTCTCTTCCTCCTCTCTTTCTCCTCTGTATTCCTCCTCTCTCATTTTCCTCTCTCTTACTCCTTTCTCTTCTTCCTCACTCTTCCTCCTCTCTCTTCCTCCTCTCATCTCTTCCTCACTCTTCCTCCTCTCTCCTCCTCCTCTCTCTTCCTCCTCTCTCCTCTTCCTCTCTCTTCCTCCTCTCTCTTCCTCCTCTCTTTTCCTCCTCTCTCCTCCTCCTCTCTCTTGCTCCTCTCTCTTTCTACTCTCTCCTCTTACTCTCTCTTCCTTCGCCCTCTTCCTCCGCTCTCCTCCTCCTCTCTCCTTTCCTCTCTGTTCCTCCTCCCTTTTCCTCCTCTCTCTTCCTCCTCTCTCCTCTTCCTCTCTCTTCCTTCCCTCTCTTCCTCCTCTCTCTTGCTCCTCTCTCTTCCTCCTCTATCTTCCTCCTCTCTTTTCCTCCTATTTTTCCTCTCACTTCCTCCTCTCTCTTCCTCCTCTCTCTTCCTCCTCTCTCTTCCTCCTCTCTTTTCCTCCTCTCTCCTCCTTCTCTCTCTTCCTCCTCTCTTTCTCCTCTGTATTCCTTCTCTCTCCTTTTCCTCTCTCTTCCTCCTCTCTCCTCTTCCTCTCTCTTCCTCCTCTCTCTTCCTCCTTTCTCTTCTACTCTCTCCTCTTCCTCTCTGTTCCTCCTCCCTTTTCCTCATCTCTCTTCCTCGCCTCTCCTCTTCCTCTCTCTTCCTCCGCTCTCTTCCTCCTCTCTCCTCTTCCTCTCTCTTCCTCCTCTCTCCTCTTCCTCTCTCTTCCTCCTCTCTATTCCTCCTCTCTCTTCCTCCTCTCCCATACTCCTCTCTCTTCCTCCTCTCTCTTCCTCCTCTCTTTTCCTCCTATTTTTCCTCTCTCTTCCTCCTCTCTCTTCCTCCTCTCTCTTCCTCCTTTCTCTTCCTCCTCTCTTTTCCTCCTCTCTCCCCCTTCTCTCTCTTCCTCCTCTCTCTTTCTCCTCTGTATTCCTCCTCTCTCCTTTTCCTCTCTCTTCCTCCTTTTCCTCTTGCTCACTCTTCCTCCTCTCTCTTCCTCCTCTCTCCTCTTCCTCTCTCTTCCTCCGCTCTCTTCCTCCTCTCACCTCCTCCTCTCTCCTCTTCCTCTCTGTTCCTCCTCCCTTTTCCTCTCTCTCTTCCTCCTCTCTCCTCTTTCTCTCTCTTCCTCCTCTCTCTTCCTCATCTCTATTCCTCCTCTCTCTTCCTCCTCTCCCTTACTCCTCTCTCTTCCTCCTCTCTCTTCCTCCTCTCTTTTCCTCCTATTTTTCCTCTCTCTTCCTCCTCTCTCTTCCTCCTCTCTCTTTCTCCTATCTTTTCCTCTTCTCTCCTCCTCCTCTCTCTTCCTCCTCTGTCTTTCTACTCTCTCCTCTTCCTCTCTCTTGCTCCGCTCTCTTCCTCCGCTCTCTTCCTCCTCTCTCCTCCTCCTCTCTCCTCTTCCTCTCTCCTCCTCCTCTCTCTTACTCCTCTCTCCTCTTCCTCTCTGGTCCTCCTCCCTTTTCCTCTTCTCTCTTCCTCCTCTCTCCTCTTCCTCTCTCTTCCTCCACTCACTTCCTCCTCTCTACTCTTCCTCTCTGTTCCTCCTCTCTTTTCCTCCTCTCTCTTCCTCCATTCACTTCCGCCTATATTTTCCTCCTCTCTGCTTTTCCTCTCTTTTCCTCCTCTCTCTTCCTCCACTCTCTTCCTCCTCTCTCCTCTTCCTCTCTCTTCCTCCACTCACTTCCTCCTCTCTCTTTCCTCTCTTTTCCTCCTCTCACTTTTACTCTCTCTTCCTCCTCTCTTTCCTCCACCTCTTCCTACTCTTTTCTTTTCCTCTCTCTTCCTCCTCTCACCTTTTAATCTCTCTTCCTCCTCTCTTCCTCCTCTATCCTCTTCCTCTTTCTTCCTCCTCAGTCTTCCTCCTCTCTCTTCCTCCTATCTCTTCATCCTCTGTCCACCTCCTTTCTCTTCCTCCTCTCTTTTCCTTCTCTCTCCTTTTCCTCTCTCTTCCTCCTCTCTCTTCCTCCTCTCCTTTCATCCTCTTTCCTCCTCCTCTCTCTTCCTCCTCTCTATTCCTCCTCTCTCCTTTTCCTCTCTCTTCCTCCTCTCACCTTTTCCTCCCTCTCCCTCCCTCTCTTCCTCCTCTCTCCTAATACTCTCTCTCTTCCTCCTCTCTCTTCCTCCTCTCTCTCTCTCCTCTCTCCTCTTCCTCTCTCTTCCTCCACTCTCTTCCTCCTCTCTCTTTCTCCTCTTTTCCTTCTCTCTACTTTTCCTCTATCTTCCTCCTCTCTCTTCCTCCTCTCTCTTCCTCCTCTCTTTTCCTCCACCTCTTCCTCCTCTCTCATTTTCCTCTCTCTTCCTCCTCTCTCTTCCTATTCTTTCCTCTTCCTCTCTCTTCCTCCTCTCTTTTCCTCCTCTCTCTTCCTCCTCTCTCTTCCTCCTCTGTCCCCTTCCTCTGTCTTCCTCCTCACTCTTCCTCCTCTCTTTTCCTCATCTCTCCCATTCCTCTCTCTTCCTCCTCTCTCCTCCTCCTCTCTCTTCCTCCTCTCTCTTCCTATTCTTTCCTCTTCCTCTCTCTACCTCCACTCTTTTCCTCCTCTCTCTTCCTCCTCTCTCTTCCTCCTCTGTCCCCTTCCTCTCTCTTCCTCCTCTCTCTTCCTCCTCTCTTTTCCTCCTATTTTTCCTCTCTCTTCCTCCTCTCTCTTCCTCCTCTCTCTTCCTCCTTTCTCTTCCTCCTCTCTTTTCCTCCTCTCTCCCCCTTCTCTCTCTTCCTCCTCTCTCTTTCTCCTCTGTATTCCTCCTCTCTCCTTTTCCTCTCTCTTCCTCCTTTTCCTCTTCCTCACTCTTCCTCCTCTCTCTTCCTCCTCTCTCCTCTTCCTCTCTCTTCCTCCGCTCTCTTCCTCCTCTCACCTCCTCCTCTCTCCTCTTCCTCTCTGTTCCTCCTCCTTTTTCCTCCTCTCTCTTCCTCCTCTCTCCTCTTTCTCTCTCTTCCTCCTCTCTCTTCCTCCTCTCTATTCCTCCTCTCTCTTCCTCCTCTCCCTTACTCCTCTCTCTTCCTCCTCTCTCTTCCTCCTCTCTTTTCCTCCTATTTTTCCTCTCTCTTCCTCCTCTCTCTTCCTCCTCTCTCTTCCTCCTCTCTCTTTCTCCTATCTTTTCCTCTTCTCTCCTCCTCCTCTCTCTTCCTCCTCTGTCTTTCTACTCTCTCCTCTTCCTCTCTCTTGCTCCGCTCTCTTCCTCCGCTCTCTTCCTCCTCTCTCCTCCTCCTCTCTCCTCTTCCTCTCTCCTCCTCCTCTCTCTTACTCCTCTCTCCTCTTCCTCTCTGGTCCTCCTCCCTTTTCCTCTTCTCTCTTCCTCCTCTCTCCTCTTCCTCTCTCTTCCTCCACTCACTTCCTCCTCTCTACTCTTCCTCTCTGTTCCTCCTCTCTTTTCCTCCTCTCTCTTCCTCCATTCACTTCCGCCTATATTTTCCTCCTCTCTGCTTTTCCTCTCTTTTCCTCCTCTCTCTTCCTCCACTCTCTTCCTCCTCTCTCCTCTTCCTCTCTCTTCCTCCACTCACTTCCTCCTCTCTCTTTCCTCTCTTTTCCTCCTCTCAAATTTTACTCTCTCTTCCTCCTCTCTTTTCCTCCACCTCTTCCTACTCTTTTCTTTTCCTCTCTCTTCCTCCTCTCACCTTTTAATCTCTCTTCCTCCTCTCTTCCTCCTCTATCCTCTTCCTCTTTCTTCCTCCTCAGTCTTCCTCCTCTCTCTTCCTCCTATCTCTTCATCCTCTGTCCACCTCCTTTCTCTTCCTCCTCTCTTTTCCTTCTCT
>NW_027436990.1:0-52946 GCF_047716275.1 Strix uralensis
GCTCCCAGAACCCACCCAAGACTCCTCTCAGGCATGTCCTAGCAGTGCTTTGACCCCAGCTTTAAGGCAGGCCCAATCCTGGGTTGCAACCCCAGACCTCCTCCAACGAGGAAGATACCCCCCAGATTTTTTTCTCCTGTAAAGCAAGAGGTTTGCTCCAGAACCCACCCAAGGACTCCTCTCAGGCATGTCCTGCAGTGCTTTGACCCCAGCTTTTAAGGCAGGCCCAATCCTGGGTTGCAACCCCAGACTCCTCCAAGGAAGATACCCAGGATTTTTTTTCTCCTGTAAATGCAAGAGGTTTGCTCCAGAACCCACCCAAGACTCCTCTCAGGCATGTCCTGCAGTGCTTTGACCCCAGCTTTAAGGCAGGCCTAATCCTGGGTTGCAACCCCAGACTCCTCCAAGGAAGATACCCAGGATTTTTTTTCTCCTGTAAAGCAAGAGGTTTTGCTCCAGAACCCACCCAAGACTCCTCTCAGGCATGTCCTGCAGTGCTTTGACCCCAGCTTTAAGGCAGGCCTAATCCTGGGTTGCAACCCCAGACTCCTCCAAGGAAGATACCCAGGATTTTTTTTCTCCTGTAAAGCAAGAGGTTTGCTCCAGAACCCACCCAAGACTCCTCTCAGGCATGTCCTGCAGTGCTTTGACCCAGCTTTAAGGCAGGCCTAATCCTGGGTTGCAACCCCAGACTCCTCCAAGGAAGATACCCAGGATTTTTTTTCTCCTGTAAAGCAAGAGGTTTTGCTCCAGAACCCACCCAAGACTCCTCTCAGGCATGTCCTGCAGTGCTTTGACCCCAGCTTTAAGGCAGGCCAATCCTGGGTTGCAGACTCCTCCAAGGAAGATACCCAGGATTTTTTTTCTCCTGTAAAGCAAGAGGTTTGCTCCAGAACCCACCCAAGACTCCTCTCAGGCATTCCTGCAGTGCTTTGACCCCAGCTTTAAGGCAGGCCCAATCCTGGGTTGCAACCCCAGACTCCTCCAAGGAAGATACCCAGGATTTTTTTTCTCCTGTAAAGCAAGAGGTTTGCTCAGAACCCACCCAAGACTCCTCTCAGGCATCGTCCTGCAGTGCTGTTGACCCAGCTTTAAGGCAGGCCTAATCCTGGGTTGCAACCCCAGACTCCTCCAAGGAAGATACCCAGGATTTTTTTTCTCCTGTAAAGCAAGAGGTTTGCTCCAGAACCCACCCAAGGACTCCTCTCAGGCATGTCCTGCAGTGCTTTGACCCCAGCTTTAAGGCAGGCCTAATCCTGGGTTGCAACCCCAGACTCCTCCAAGGAAGATACCCAGGATTTTTTTTCTCCTGTAAAGCAAGAGGTTTGCTCCAGAACCCACCCAAGACTCCTCTCAGGCATGTCCTGCAGTAGCTTTGACCCCAGCTTTAAGGCAGGCCTAAGTCCTGGGTTGCAACCCCAGACTCCTCCAAGGAAGATACCCAGGATTTTTTTTTCTCCTGTAAAGCAAGAGGTTTGCTCCAGAACCCACCCAAGACTCCTCTCAGGCATGTCCTGCAGTGCTTTGACCCCAGCTTTAAGGCAGGCCTAATCCTGGGTTGCAACCCCAGACTCCTCCAAGGGAAGATACCAGGATTTTTTTTTCTCCTGTAAAGCAAGAGGTTTGCTCCAGAACCCACCCAAGACTCCTCTCAGGCATGTCCTGCAGTGCTTTGACCCCAGCTTTAAGGCAGGCCTAATCCTGGGTTGCAACCCCAGACTCCTCCAAGGAAGATACCCAGGATTTTTTTTCTCCTGTAAAGCAAGAGGTTTGCTCCAGAACCCACCCAAGACTCCTCTCAGGCATGTCCTGCAGTGCTTTGACCCCAGCTTTAAGGCAGGCCTAATCCTGGGTTGCAACCCGAGACTCCTCCAAGGAAGATACCCAGGATTTTTTTTCTCCTGTAAAGCAAGAGGTTTGCTCCAGAACCCACCCAAGACTCCTCTCAGGCATGTCCTGCAGTGCTTTGACCCCAGCTTTAAGGCAGGCCTAATCCTGGGTTGCAACCCCAGACTCCTCCAAGGAAGATACCCAGGATTTTTTTTCTCCTGTAAAGCAAGAGGTTTTGCTCCAGAACCCACCCAAGACTCCTCTCAGGCATGTCCTGGCAGTGCTTTGACCCCAGCTTTAAGGCAGGCCTAATCCTGGGTTGCAACCCCAGACTCCTCCAAGGAAGATACCCAGGATTTTTTTTCTCCTGTAAAGCAAGAGGTTTGCTCCAGAACCCACCCAAGACTCCTCTCAGGCATGTCCCTGCAGTGCTTTGACCCCAGCTTTAAGGCAGGCCCAATCCTGGGTTGCAACCCCAGACTCCTCCAAGGAAGATACCCAGGATTTTTTTTCTCCTGTAAAGCAAGAGGTTTGCTCCAGAACCCACCCAAGACTCCTCTCAGGCATGTCCTGCAGTGCTTTGACCCCAGCTTTAAGGCAGGCCCAATCCTGGGTTGCAACCCCAGACTCCTCCAAGGAAGATACCCAGGATTTTTTTTCTCCTGTAAAGCAAGAGGTTTGCTCCAGAACCCACCCAAGACTCCTCTCAGGCATGTCCTGCAGTGCTTTGACCCAGCTTTAAGGCAGGCCTAATCCTGGGTTGCAACCCCAGACTCCTCCAGGAAGATACCCAGGATTTTTTTTTCTCCTGTAAAGCAAGAGGTTTGCTCCAGAACCCACCCAACACTCCTCTCAGGCATGTCCTGCAGTGCTTTGACCCCAGCTTTAAGGCAGGCCTAATCCTGGGTTGCAACCCCAGACTCCTCCAAGGAAGATACCCAGGATTTTTTTTCTCCTGTAAAGCAAGAGGTTTGCTCCAGAAACCACCCAAGACTCCTCTCAGGCATGTCCTGCAGTGCTTTGACCCCAGCTTTAAGGCAGGCCTAATCCTGGGTTGCAACCCCAGACTCCTCCAAGGAAGATACCCAGGATTTTTTTCTCTGTAAAGCAAGAGGTTTGCTCCAGAACCCACCCAAGACTCCTCTCAGGCATGTCCTGCAGTGCTTTGACCCCAGCTTTAAGGCAGGCCTAATCCTGGGTTGCAACCCCAGACTCCTCCAAGGAAGATACCCAGGATTTTTTTTCTCCTGTAAAGCAAGAGGTTTGCTCCAGAAACCCACCCAAGACTCCTCTCAGGCATGTCCTGCAGTGCTTTGACCCAGCTTTAAGGCAGGCCTAATCCTGGGTTGCAACCCCAGACTCCTCCAAGGAAGATACCAGGATTTTTTTTCTCCTGTAAAGCAAGAATTTTGCTCCAGAACCCACCCAACACTCCTCTCAGGCATCTCCTGCAGTGCTTTGACCCCAGCTTTAAGGCAGGCCTAATCCTGGGTTGCAACCCCAGACTCCTCCAAGGAAGATACCCAGGATTTTTTTTCTCCTGTAAAGCAAGAGGTTTGCTCCAGAACCCACCCAAGACTCCTCTCAGGCATGTCCTGCAGTGCTTTGACCCCTGCTTTAAGGCAGGCCCAATCCTGGGTTGCAACCCCAGACTCCTCCAAGGAAGATACCCAGGATTTTTTTTCTCCTGTAAAGCAAGAGGTTTGCTCCAGAACCCACCCAAGACTCCTCTCAGGCATGTCCTGCAGTGCTTTGACCCCAGCTTTAAGCAGGCCCAATCCTGGTTGCAACCCCAGACTCCTCCAAGGAAGATACCCAGGATTTTTTTTCTCCTGGTAAAGCAAGAGGTTTGCTCCAGAACCCACCCAAGACTCCTCTCAGGCATGTCCTGCAGTGCTTTGACCCCAGCTTAAGGCAGGCCTAATCCTGGGTTGCAACCCCAGACTCCTCCAAGGAAGTTACCCAGGATTTTTTTTCTCCTGTAAAGCAAGAGGTTTGCTCCAGAACCCACCCAAGACTCCTCTCAGGCATGTCCTGCAGTGCTTTGACCCCAGCTTAAGGCAGGCCTAATCCTGGGTTGCAACCCCAGACTCCTCCAAGGAAGATACCAGGATTTTTTTTCTCCTGTAAAGCAAGAGTTTTGCTCCAGAACCCACCCAAGACTCCTCTCAGGCATGTCCTGCAGTGCTTTGACCCCAGCTTTAAGGCAGGCCTAATCCTGGGTTGCAACCCCAGACTCCTCCAAGGAAGATACCCAGGATTTTTTTTCTCCTGTAAAGCAAGAGGTTTGCTCCAGAACCCACCCAACACTCCTCTCAGGCATGTCCTGCAGTGCTTTGACCCCAGCTTTAAGGCAGGCCTAATCCTGGTTGCAACCCCAGACTCCTCCAAGGAAGATACCCAGGATTTTTTTTCTCCTGTAAAGCAAGAGGTTTGCTCCAGAACCCACCCAAGACTCCTCTCAGGCATGTCCTGCAGTGCTTTGACCCCCAGCTTTCAAGGCAGGCCTAATCCTGGGTTGCAACCCCAGACTCCTCCAAGGAAGATACCCAGGATTTTTTTTCTCCTGTAACGCAAGGAGGTTTGCTCCCAGAACCCACCCAAACACTCCCCTCAGGCATGTCCTGCAGTGCTTTGACCCCAGCTTTAAGGCAGGCCTAATCCTGGGTTGCAACCCCAGACTCCTCCAAGGAAGATACCCAAAAGGATTTTTTCCCTCAAAGGACGCTCTCTTCTCTGGCATCTGCCCAAGATTCCTCACAGACATGTCCCACACTGTCTTGAGCCCTGCTTCAGGGACCTGAGATCCCAGGTAAAACTCTTAGACTCCTCCAAGGAAGACACATGGAATATTTTTTAGTATTGGGGAAAGCTCTTACCTCCAAGATCCACACCACACTCCTCCCAGGCAGCTCCCAGTATCTTCCGACTCTGCTTTAGGGACCTGAGATCTCAGGTAGCAGCACTAGACTCCCCCAAGGAAGCTTCCTGGGTTGTCTTTTCTCCTGTAAAAGAAAAGGTTTGCTCCAGGACTCACCCAAGACTCCTCTCAGGCATGTCCTGGAGTACTTTAACCCCAGCTTTAAGGCAGGCCTAATCCTGGGTTGCAACCCCAGACTCCTCCAAGGAAGATACCCAGGATTTTTTTTCTCCTGTAAAGCAAGAGGTTTGCTCCAGAACCCACCCAACACTCCTCTCAGGCATGTCCTGCAGTGCTTTGACCCCAGCTTTAAGGCAGGCCCAATCCTGGGTTGCAACCCCAGACTCCTCCAAGGAAGATACCCAGGATTTTTTTTCTCCTGTAAAGCAAGAGGTTTGCTCCAGAACCCACCCAACACTCCTCTCAGGCATGTCCTGCAGTGCTTTGACCCCAGCTTTAAGGCAGGCCTAATCCTGGGTTGCAACCCCAGACTCCTCCAAGGAAGATACCCAGGATTTTTTTCTCCTGTAAAGCAAGAGGTTTGCTCCAGAACCCACCCAACACTCCTCTCAGGCATGTCCTGCAGTGCTTTGACCCCAGCTTTAAGGCAGGCCTAATCCTGGGTTGCAACCCCAGACTCCTCCAAGGAAGATACCCAGATTTTTTTTCTCCTGTAAAGCAAGAGGTTTGCTCCAGAACCCACCGAAGACTCCTCTCAGGCATGTCCTGCAGTGCTTTGACCCCAGCTTTAAGGCAGGCCTAATCCTGGGTTGCAACCCCAGACTCCTCCAAGGAAGATACCCAGGATTTTTTTTCTCCTGTAAAGCAAGAGGCTTGCTCCAGAACCCACCCAACACTCCTCTCAGGCATGTCCTGCAGTGCTTTGACCCCAGCTTTAAGGCAGGCCTAAATCTGAGTTGCAACCCCAGACTCCTCCAAGGAAGATACCCAGGATTTTTTTTCTCCTGTAAAGCAAGAGGTTTGCTCCAGAACCCACCCAAGACTCCTCTCAGGCATGTCCTGCAGTGCTTTGACCCCAGCTTTAAGGCAGGCCCAATCCTGGGTTGCAACCCCAGACTCCTCCAAGGAAGATACCCAGGATTTTTTTTCTCCTGTAAAGCAAGAGGTTTGCTCCAGAACCCACCCAAGACTCCTCTCAGGCATGTCCTGCAGTGCTTTGACCCCAGCTTTAAGGCAGGCCTAATCCTGGGTTGCAACCCCAGACTCCTCCAAGGAAGATACCCAGGATTTTTTTTCTCCTGTAAAGCAAGAGTTTTGCTCCAGAACCCACCCAACACTCCTCTCAGGCATGTCCTGCAGTGCTTTGACCCCAGCTTTAAGGCAGGCCTAATCCTGGGTTGCAACCCCAGACTCCTCCAAGGAAGATACCCAGGATTTTTTTTCTCCTGTAAAGCAAGAGGTTTGCTCCAGAACCCACCCAAGACTCCTCTCAGGCATGTCCTGCAGTGCTTTGACCCCAGCTTTAAGGCAGGCCCAATCCTGGGTTGCAACCCCAGACTCCTCCAAGGAAGATACCCAGGATTTTTTTTCTCCTGTAAAGCAAGAGGTTTGCTCCAGAACCCACCCAAGACTCCTCTCAGGCATGTCCTGCAGTGCTTTGACCCCAGCTTTAAGGCAGGCCCAATCCTGGGTTGCAACCCCAGACTCCTCCAAGGAAGATACCCAGGATTTTTTTTCTCCTGTAAAGCAAGAGGTTTGCTCCAGAACCCACCCAAGACTCCTCTCAGGCATGTCCTGCAGTGCTTTGACCCCAGCTTTAAGGCAGGCCTAATCCTGGGTTGCAACCCCAGACTCCTCCAAGGAAGATACCCAGGATTTTTTTTCTCCTGTAAAGCAAGAGGCTTGCTCCAGAACCCACCCAACACTCCTCTCAGGCATGTCCTGCAGTGCTTTGACCCCAGCTTTAAGGCAGGCCTAAATCTGAGTTGCAACCCCAGACTCCTCCAAGGAAGATACCCAGGATTTTTTTTCTCCTGTAAAGCAAGAGGTTTGCTCCAGAACCCACCCAAGACTCCTCTCAGGCATGTCCTGCAGTGCTTTGACCCCAGCTTTAAGGCAGGCCCAATCCTGGGTTGCAACCCCAGACTCCTCCAAGGAAGATACCCAGGATTTTTTTTCTCCTGTAAAGCAAGAGGTTTGCTCCAGAACCCACCCAAGACTCCTCTCAGGCATGTCCTGCAGTGCTTTGACCCCAGCTTTAAGGCAGGCCTAATCCTGGGTTGCAACCCCAGACTCCTCCAAGGAAGATACCCAGGATTTTTTTTCTCCTGTAAAGCAAGAGTTTTGCTCCAGAACCCACCCAAGACTCCTCTCAGGCATGTCCTGCAGTGCTTTGACCCCAGCTTTAAGGCAGGCCTAATCCTGGGTTGCAACCCCAGACTCCTCCAAGGAAGATACTCAGGATTTTTTTTCTCCTGTAAAGCAAGAGGTTTGCTCCAGAACCCACCCAACACTCCTCTCAGGCATGTCCTGCAGTGCTTTGACCCCAGCTTTAAGGCAGGCCCAATCCTGGGTTGCAACCCCAGACTCCTCCAAGGAAGATACCCAGGATTTTTTTTCTCCTGTAAAGCAAGAGGTTTGCTCCAGAACCCACCCAAGACTCCTCTCAGGCATGTCCTGCAGTGCTTTGACCCCAGCTTTAAGGCAGGCCTAATCCTGGGTTGCAACCCCAGACTCCTCCAAGGAAGATACCCAGGATTTTTTTTCTCCTGTAAAGCAAGAGTTTTGCTCCAGAACCCACCCAAGACTCCTCTCAGGCATGTCCTGCAGTGCTTTGACCCCAGCTTTAAGGCAGGCCTAATCCTGGGTTGCAACCCCAGACTCCTCCAAGGAAGATACCCAGGATTTTTTTTCTCCTGTAAAGCAAGAGGTTTGCTCCAGAACCCACCCAAGACTCCTCTCAGGCATGTCCTGCAGTGCTTTGACCCCAGCTTTAAGGCAGGCCTAATCCTGGGTTGCAACCCCAGACTCCTCCAAGGAAGATACCCAGGATTTTTTTTCTCCTGTAAAGCAAGAGGTTTGCTCCAGAACCCACCCAAGACTCCTCTCAGGCATGTCCTGCAGTGCTTTGACCCCAGCTTTAAGGCAGGCCTAATCCTGGGTTGCAACCCCAGACTCCTCCAAGGAAGATACCCAGGATTTTTTTTCTCCTGTAAAGCAAGAGGTTTGCTCCAGAACCCACCCAAGACTCCTCTCAGGCATGTCCTGCAGTGCTTTGACCCCAGCTTTAAGGCAGGCCCAATCCTGGGTTGCAACCCCAGACTCCTCCAAGGAAGATACCCAGGATTTTTTTTCTCCTGTAAAGCAAGAGGTTTGCTCCAGAACCCACCCAAGACTCCTCTCAGGCATGTCCTGCAGTGCTTTGACCCCAGCTTTAAGGCAGGCCTAATCCTGGGTTGCAACCCCAGACTCCTCCAAGGAAGATACCCAGGATTTTTTTTCTCCTGTAAAGCAAGAGTTTTGCTCCAGAACCCACCCAAGACTCCTCTCAGGCATGTCCTGCAGTGCTTTGACCCCAGCTTTAAGGCAGGCCTAATCCTGGGTTGCAACCCCAGACTCCTCCAAGGAAGATACCCAGGATTTTTTTTCTCCTGTAAAGCAAGAGGTTTGCTCCAGAACCCACCCAAGACTCCTCTCAGGCATGTCCTGCAGTGCTTTGACCCCAGCTTTAAGGCAGGCCTAATCCTGGGTTGCAACCCCAGACTCCTCCAAGGAAGATACCCAGGATTTTTTTTCTCCTGTAAAGCAAGAGGTTTGCTCCAGAACCCACCCAAGACTCCTCTCAGGCATGTCCTGCAGTGCTTTGACCCCAGCTTTAAGGCAGGCCTAATCCTGGGTTGCAACCCCAGACTCCTCCAAGGAAGATACCCAGGATTTTTTTTCTCCTGTAAAGCAAGAGGTTTGCTCCAGAACCCACCCAAGACTCCTCTCAGGCATGTCCTGCAGTGCTTTGACCCCAGCTTTAAGGCAGGCCTAATCCTGGGTTGCAACCCCAGACTCCTCCAAGGAAGATACCCAGGATTTTTTTTCTCCTGTAAAGCAAGAGGTTTGCTCCAGAACCCACCCAACACTCCTCTCAGGCATGTCCTGCAGTGCTTTGACCCCAGCTTTAAGGCAGGCCCAATCCTGGGTTGCAACCCCAGACTCCTCCAAGGAAGATACCCAGGATTTTTTTTCTCCTGTAAAGCAAGAGGTTTGCTCCAGAACCCACCCAAGACTCCTCTCAGGCATGTCCTGCAGTGCTTTGACCCCAGCTTTAAGGCAGGCCTAATCCTGGGTTGCAACCCCAGACTCCTCCAAGGAAGATACCCAGGATTTTTTTTCTCCTGTAAAGCAAGAGTTTTGCTCCAGAACCCACCCAAGACTCCTCTCAGGCATGTCCTGCAGTGCTTTGACCCCAGCTTTAAGGCAGGCCTAATCCTGGGTTGCAACCCCAGACTCCTCCAAGGAAGATACCCAGGATTTTTTTTCTCCTGTAAAGCAAGAGGTTTGCTCCAGAACCCACCCAAGACTCCTCTCAGGCATGTCCTGCAGTGCTTTGACCCCAGCTTTAAGGCAGGCCCAATCCTGGGTTGCAACCCCAGACTCCTCCAAGGAAGATACCCAGGATTTTTTTTCTCCTGTAAAGCAAGAGGTTTGCTCCAGAACCCACCCAACACTCCTCTCAGGCATGTCCTGCAGTGCTTTGACCCCAGCTTTAAGGCAGGCCTAATCCTGGGTTGCAACCCCAGACTCCTCCAAGGAAGATACCCAGGATTTTTTTTCTCCTGTAAAGCAAGAGTTTTGCTCCAGAACCCACCCAACACTCCTCTCAGGCATGTCCTGCAGTGCTTTGACCCCAGCTTTAAGGCAGGCCTAATCCTGGGTTGCAACCCCAGACTCCTCCAAGGAAGATACCCAGGATTTTTTTTCTCCTGTAAAGCAAGAGGTTTGCTCCAGAACCCACCCAAGACTCCTCTCAGGCATGTCCTGCAGTGCTTTGACCCCAGCTTTAAGGCAGGCCTAATCCTGGGTTGCAACCCCAGACTCCTCCAAGGAAGATACCCAGGATTTTTTTTCTCCTGTAAAGCAAGAGGTTTGCTCCAGAACCCACCCAACACTCCTCTCAGGCATGTCCTGCAGTGCTTTGACCCCAGCTTTAAGGCAGGCCTAATCCTGGGTTGCAACCCCAGACTCCTCCAAGGAAGATACCCAGGATTTTTTTTCTCCTGTAAAGCAAGAGGTTTGCTCCAGAACCCACCCAAGACTCCTCTCAGGCATGTCCTGCAGTGCTTTGACCCCAGCTTTAAGGCAGGCCCAATCCTGGGTTGCAACCCCAGACTCCTCCAAGGAAGATACCCAGGATTTTTTTTCTCCTGTAAAGCAAGAGGTTTGCTCCAGAACCCACCCAAGACTCCTCTCAGGCATGTCCTGCAGTGCTTTGACCCCAGCTTTAAGGCAGGCCTAATCCTGGGTTGCAACCCCAGACTCCTCCAAGGAAGATACCCAGGATTTTTTTTCTCCTGTAAAGCAAGAGTTTTGCTCCAGAACCCACCCAAGACTCCTCTCAGGCATGTCCTGCAGTGCTTTGACCCCAGCTTTAAGGCAGGCCTAATCCTGGGTTGCAACCCCAGACTCCTCCAAGGAAGATACCCAGGATTTTTTTTCTCCTGTAAAGCAAGAGGTTTGCTCCAGAACCCACCCAAGACTCCTCTCAGGCATGTCCTGCAGTGCTTTGACCCCAGCTTTAAGGCAGGCCTAATCCTGGGTTGCAACCCCAGACTCCTCCAAGGAAGATACCCAGGATTTTTTTTCTCCTGTAAAGCAAGAGGTTTGCTCCAGAACCCACCCAAGACTCCTCTCAGGCATGTCCTGCAGTGCTTTGACCCCAGCTTTAAGGCAGGCCTAATCCTGGGTTGCAACCCCAGACTCCTCCAAGGAAGATACCCAGGATTTTTTTTCTCCTGTAAAGCAAGAGGTTTGCTCCAGAACCCACCCAAGACTCCTCTCAGGCATGTCCTGCAGTGCTTTGACCCCAGCTTTAAGGCAGGCCTAATCCTGGGTTGCAACCTCAGACTCCTCCAAGGAAGATACCCAGGATTTTTTTTCTCCTGTAAAGCAAGAGTTTTGCTCCAGAACCCACCCAAGACTCCTCTCAGGCATGTCCTGCAGTGCTTTGACCCCAGCTTTAAGGCAGGCCCAATCCTGGGTTGCAACCCCAGACTCCTCCAAGGAAGATACCCAGGATTTTTTTTCTCCTGTAAAGCAAGAATTTTGCTCCAGAACCCACCCAACACTCCTCTCAGGCATCTCCTGCAGTGCTTTGACCCCAGCTTTAAGGCAGGCCTAATCCTGGGTTGCAACCCCAGACTCCTCCAAGGAAGATACCCAGGATTTTTTTTCTCCTGTAAAGCAAGAGGTTTGCTCCAGAACCCACCCAAGACTCCTCTCAGGCATGTCCTGCAGTGCTTTGACCCCAGCTTTAAGGCAGGCCCAATCCTGGGTTGCAACCCCAGACTCCTCCAAGGAAGATACCCAGGATTTTTTTTCTCCTGTAAAGCAAGAGGTTTGCTCCAGAACCCACCCAAGACTCCTCTCAGGCATGTCCTGCAGTGCTTTGACCCCAGCTTTAAGGCAGGCCCAATCCTGGGTTGCAACCCCAGACTCCTCCAAGGAAGATACCCAGGATTTTTTTTCTCCTGTAAAGCAAGAGGTTTGCTCCAGAACCCACCCAAGACTCCTCTCAGGCATGTCCTGCAGTGCTTTGACCCCAGCTTTAAGGCAGGCCTAATCCTGGGTTGCAACCCCAGACTCCTCCAAGGAAGATACCCAGGATTTTTTTTCTCCTGTAAAGCAAGAGGTTTGCTCCAGAACCCACCCAAGACTCCTCTCAGGCATGTCCTGCAGTGCTTTGACCCCAGCTTTAAGGCAGGCCTAATCCTGGGTTGCAACCCCAGACTCCTCCAAGGAAGATACCCAGGATTTTTTTTCTCCTGTAAAGCAAGAGTTTTGCTCCAGAACCCACCCAAGACTCCTCTCAGGCATGTCCTGCAGTGCTTTGACCCCAGCTTTAAGGCAGGCCTAATCCTGGGTTGCAACCCCAGACTCCTCCAAGGAAGATACCCAGGATTTTTTTTCTCCTGTAAAGCAAGAGGTTTGCTCCAGAACCCACCCAAGACTCCTCTCAGGCATGTCCTGCAGTGCTTTGACCCCAGCTTTAAGGCAGGCCTAATCCTGGGTTGCAACCCCAGACTCCTCCAAGGAAGATACCCAGGATTTTTTTTCTCCTGTAACGCAAGGAGGTTTGCTCCAGAACCCACCCAACACTCCCCTCAGGCATGTCCTGCAGTGCTTTGACCCCAGCTTTAAGGCAGGCCTAATCCTGGGTTGCAACCCCAGACTCCTCCAAGGAAGATACCCAAAAGGATTTTTTCCCTCAAAGGACGCTCTCTTCTCTGGCATCTGCCCAAGATTCCTCACAGACATGTCCCACACTGTCTTGAGCCCTGCTTCAGGGACCTGAGATCCCAGGTAAAACTCTTAGACTCCTCCAAGGAAGACACATGGAATATTTTTTAGTATTGGGGAAAGCTCTTACCTCCAAGATCCACACCACACTCCTCCCAGGCAGCTCCCAGTATCTTCTGACTCTGCTTTAGGGACCTGAGATCTCAGGTAGCAGCACTAGACTCCCCCAAGGAAGCTTCCTGGGTTGTCTTTTCTCCTGTAAAAGAAAAGGTTTGCTCCAGGACTCACCCAAGACTCCTCTCAGGCATGTCCTGGAGTACTTTGACCCCAGCTTTAAGGCAGGCCTAATCCTGGGTTGCAACCCCAGACTCCTCCAAGGAAGATACCCAGGATTTTTTTTCTCCTGTAAAGCAAGAGGTTTGCTCCAGAACCCACCCAACACTCCTCTCAGGCATGTCCTGCAGTGCTTTGACCCCAGCTTTAAGGCAGGCCCAATCCTGGGTTGCAACCCCAGACTCCTCCAAGGAAGATACCCAGGATTTTTTTTCTCCTGTAAAGCAAGAGGTTTGCTCCAGAACCCACCCAAGACTCCTCTCAGGCATGTCCTGCAGTGCTTTGACCCCAGCTTTAAGGCAGGCCTAATCCTGGGTTGCAACCCCAGACTCCTCCAAGGAAGATACCCAGGATTTTTTTTCTCCTGTAAAGCAAGAGTTTTGCTCCAGAACCCACCCAAGACTCCTCTCAGGCATGTCCTGCAGTGCTTTGACCCCAGCTTTAAGGCAGGCCTAATCCTGGGTTGCAACCCCAGACTCCTCCAAGGAAGATACCCAGGATTTTTTTTCTCCTGTAAAGCAAGAGGTTTGCTCCAGAACCCACCCAAGACTCCTCTCAGGCATGTCCTGCAGTGCTTTGACCCCAGCTTTAAGGCAGGCCTAATCCTGGGTTGCAACCCCAGACTCCTCCAAGGAAGATACCCAGGATTTTTTTTCTCCTGTAAAGCAAGAGGTTTGCTCCAGAACCCACCCAAGACTCCTCTCAGGCATGTCCTGCAGTGCTTTGACCCCAGCTTTAAGGCAGGCCTAATCCTGGGTTGCAACCCCAGACTCCTCCAAGGAAGATACCCAGGATTTTTTTTCTCCTGTAAAGCAAGAGGTTTGCTCCAGAACCCACCCAAGACTCCTCTCAGGCATGTCCTGCAGTGCTTTGACCCCAGCTTTAAGGCAGGCCTAATCCTGGGTTGCAACCCCAGACTCCTCCAAGGAAGATACCCAGGATTTTTTTTCTCCTGTAAAGCAAGAGTTTTGCTCCAGAACCCACCCAAGACTCCTCTCAGGCATGTCCTGCAGTGCTTTGACCCCAGCTTTAAGGCAGGCCTAATCCTGGGTTGCAACCCCAGACTCCTCCAAGGAAGATACCCAGGATTTTTTTTCTCCTGTAAAGCAAGAGGTTTGCTCCAGAACCCACCCAAGACTCCTCTCAGGCATGTCCTGCAGTGCTTTGACCCCAGCTTTAAGGCAGGCCTAATCCTGGGTTGCAACCCCAGACTCCTCCAAGGAAGATACCCAGGATTTTTTTTCTCCTGTAAAGCAAGAGTTTTGCTCCAGAACCCACCCAAGACTCCTCTCAGGCATGTCCTGCAGTGCTTTGACCCCAGCTTTAAGGCAGGCCTAATCCTGGGTTGCAACCCCAGACTCCTCCAAGGAAGATACCCAGGATTTTTTTTCTCCTGTAAAGCAAGAGGTTTGCTCCAGAACCCACCCAACACTCCTCTCAGGCATGTCCTGCAGTGCTTTGACCCCAGCTTTAAGGCAGGCCTAATCCTGGGTTGCAACCCCAGACTCCTCCAAGGAAGATACCCAGGATTTTTTTTCTCCTGTAAAGCAAGAGGTTTGCTCCAGAACCCACCCAACACTCCTCTCAGGCATGTCCTGCAGTGCTTTGACCCCAGCTTTAAGGCAGGCCTAATCCTGGGTTGCAACCCCAGACTCCTCCAAGGAAGATACCCAGGATTTTTTTTCTCCTGTAAAGCAAGAGGTTTGCTCCAGAACCCACCCAAGACTCCTCTCAGGCATGTCCTGCAGTGCTTTGACCCCAGCTTTAAGGCAGGCCTAATCCTGGGTTGCAACCCCAGACTCCTCCAAGGAAGATACCCAGGATTTTTTTTCTCCTGTAAAGCAAGAGTTTTGCTCCAGAACCCACCCAAGACTCCTCTCAGGCATGTCCTGCAGTGCTTTGACCCCAGCTTTAAGGCAGGCCTAATCCTGGGTTGCAACCCCAGACTCCTCCAAGGAAGATACCCAGGATTTTTTTTCTCCTGTAAAGCAAGAGGTTTGCTCCAGAACCCACCCAAGACTCCTCTCAGGCATGTCCTGCAGTGCTTTGACCCCAGCTTTAAGGCAGGCCTAATCCTGGGTTGCAACCCCAGACTCCTCCAAGGAAGATACCCAGGATTTTTTTTCTCCTGTAAAGCAAGAGTTTTGCTCCAGAACCCACCCAAGACTCCTCTCAGGCATGTCCTGCAGTGCTTTGACCCCAGCTTTAAGGCAGGCCTAATCCTGGGTTGCAACCCCAGACTCCTCCAAGGAAGATACCCAGGATTTTTTTTCTCCTGTAAAGCAAGAGGTTTGCTCCAGAACCCACCCAAGACTCCTCTCAGGCATGTCCTGCAGTGCTTTGACCCCAGCTTTAAGGCAGGCCTAATCCTGGGTTGCAACCCCAGACTCCTCCAAGGAAGATACCCAGGATTTTTTTTCTCCTGTAAAGCAAGAGGTTTGCTCCAGAACCCACCCAAGACTCCTCTCAGGCATGTCCTGCAGTGCTTTGACCCCAGCTTTAAGGCAGGCCTAATCCTGCGTTGCAACCCCAGACTCCTCCAAGGAAGATACCCAGGATTTTTTTTCTCCTGTAAAGCAAGAGGTTTGCTCCAGAACCCACCCAACACTCCTCTCAGGCATGTCCTGCAGTGCTTTGACCCCAGCTTTAAGGCAGGCCTAATCCTGGGTTGCAACCCCAGACTCCTCCAAGGAAGATACCCAGGATTTTTTTTCTCCTGTAAAGCAAGAGGTTTGCTCCAGAACCCACCCAACACTCCTCTCAGGCATGTCCTGCAGTGCTTTGACCCCAGCTTTAAGGCAGGCCTAATCCTGCGTTGCAACCCCAGACTCCTCCAAGGAAGATACCCAGGATTTTTTTTCTCCTGTAAAGCAAGAGGTTTGCTCCAGAACCCACCCAAGACTCCTCTCAGGCATGTCCTGCAGTGCTTTGACCCCAGCTTTAAGGCAGGCCTAATCCTGGGTTGCAACCCCAGACTCCTCCAAGGAAGATACCCAGGATTTTTTTTCTCCTGTAAAGCAAGAGGTTTGCTCCAGAACCCACCCAAGACTCCTCTCAGGCATGTCCTGCAGTGCTTTGACCCCAGCTTTAAGGCAGGCCTAATCCTGGGTTGCAACCCCAGACTCCTCCAAGGAAGATACCCAGGATTTTTTTTCTCCTGTAAAGCAAGAGGTTTGCTCCAGAACCCACCCAAGACTCCTCTCAGGCATGTCCTGCAGTGCTTTGACCCCAGCTTTAAGGCAGGCCTAATCCTGCGTTGCAACCCCAGACTCCTCCAAGGAAGATACCCAGGATTTTTTTTCTCCTGTAAAGCAAGAGGTTTGCTCCAGAACCCACCCAAGACTCCTCTCAGGCATGTCCTGCAGTGCTTTGACCCCAGCTTTAAGGCAGGCCTAATCCTGGGTTGCAACCCCAGACTCCTCCAAGGAAGATACCCAGGATTTTTTTTCTCCTGTAAAGCAAGAGGTTTGCTCCAGAACCCACCCAAGACTCCTCTCAGGCATGTCCTGCAGTGCTTTGACCCCAGCTTTAAGGCAGGCCTAATCCTGGGTTGCAACCCCAGACTCCTCCAAGGAAGATACCCAGGATTTTTTTTTCTCCTGTAAAGCAAGAGGTTTGCTCCAGAACCCACCCAAGACTCCTCTCAGGCATGTCCTGCAGTGCTTTGACCCCAGCTTTAAGGCAGGCCTAATCCTGCGTTGCAACCCCAGACTCCTCCAAGGAAGATACCCAGGATTTTTTTTCTCCTGTAAAGCAAGAGGTTTGCTCCAGAACCCACCCAACACTCCTCTCAGGCATGTCCTGCAGTGCTTTGACCCCAGCTTTAAGGCAGGCCTAATCCTGGGTTGCAACCCCAGACTCCTCCAAGGAAGATACCCAGGATTTTTTTTCTCCTGTAAAGCAAGAGGTTTGCTCCAGAACCCACCCAACACTCCTCTCAGGCATGTCCTGCAGTGCTTTGACCCCAGCTTTAAGGCAGGCCTAATCCTGGGTTGCAACCCCAGACTCCTCCAAGGAAGATACCCAGGATTTTTTTTCTCCTGTAAAGCAAGAGGTTTGCTCCAGAACCCACCCAAGACTCCTCTCAGGCATGTCCTGCAGTGCTTTGACCCCAGCTTTAAGGCAGGCCTAATCCTGGGTTGCAACCCCAGACTCCTCCAAGGAAGATACCCAGGATTTTTTTTCTCCTGTAAAGCAAGAGTTTTGCTCCAGAACCCACCCAACACTCCTCTCAGGCATCTCCTGCAGTGCTTTGACCCCAGCTTTAAGGCAGGCCTAATCCTGGGTTGCAACCCCAGACTCCTCCAAGGAAGATACCCAGGATTTTTTTTCTCCTGTAAAGCAAGAGGTTTGCTCCAGAACCCACCCAACACTCCTCTCAGGCATCTCCTGCAGTGCTTTGACCCCAGCTTTAAGGCAGGCCTAATCCTGGGTTGCAACCCCAGACTCCTCCAAGGAAGATACCCAGGATTTTTTTTCTCCTGTAAAGCAAGAGGTTTGCTCCAGAACCCACCCAACACTCCTCTCAGGCATGTCCTGCAGTGCTTTGACCCCAGCTTTAAGGCAGGCCCAATCCTGGGTTGCAACCCCAGACTCCTCCAAGGAAGATACCCAGGATTTTTTTTCTCCTGTAAAGCAAGAGGTTTGCTCCAGAACCCACCCAAGACTCCTCTCAGGCATGTCCTGCAGTGCTTTGACCCCAGCTTTAAGGCAGGCCTAATCCTGGGTTGCAACCCCAGACTCCTCCAAGGAAGATACCCAGGATTTTTTTCTCCTGTAAAGCAAGAGGTTTGCTCCAGAACCCACCCAAGACTCCTCTCAGGCATGTCCTGCAGTGCTTTGACCCCAGCTTTAAGGCAGGCCTAATCCTGGGTTGCAACCCCAGACTCCTCCAAGGAAGATACCCAGGATTTTTTTTCTCCTGTAAAGCAAGAGGTTTGCTCCAGAACCCACCCAACACTCCTCTCAGGCATGTCCTGCAGTGCTTTGACCCCAGCTTTAAGGCAGGCCTAATCCTGGGTTGCAACCCCAGACTCCTCCAAGGAAGATACCCAGGATTTTTTTCTCCTGTAAAGCAAGAGGTTTGCTCCAGAACCCACCCAACACTCCTCTCAGGCATGTCCTGCAGTGCTTTGACCCCAGCTTTAAGGCAGGCCTAATCCTGGGTTGCAACCCCAGACTCCTCCAAGGAAGATACCCAGGATTTTTTTTCTCCTGTAAAGCAAGAGGTTTGCTCCAGAACCCACCCAAGACTCCTCTCAGGCATGTCCTGCAGTGCTTTGACCCCAGCTTTAAGGCAGGCCTAATCCTGGGTTGCAACCCCAGACTCCTCCAAGGAAGATACCCAGGATTTTTTTTCTCCTGTAAAGCAAGAGTTTTGCTCCAGAACCCACCCAACACTCCTCTCAGGCATCTCCTGCAGTGCTTTGACCCCAGCTTTAAGGCAGGCCTAATCCTGGGTTGCAACCCCAGACTCCTCCAAGGAAGATACCCAGGATTTTTTTTCTCCTGTAAAGCAAGAGGTTTGCTCCAGAACCCACCCAACACTCCTCTCAGGCATCTCCTGCAGTGCTTTGACCCCAGCTTTAAGGCAGGCCTAATCCTGGGTTGCAACCCCAGACTCCTCCAAGGAAGATACCCAGGATTTTTTTTCTCCTGTAAAGCAAGAGGTTTGCTCCAGAACCCACCCAACACTCCTCTCAGGCATGTCCTGCAGTGCTTTGACCCCAGCTTTAAGGCAGGCCTAATCCTGGGTTGCAACCCCAGACTCCTCCAAGGAAGATACCCAGGATTTTTTTTCTCCTGTAAAGCAAGAGGTTTGCTCCAGAACCCACCCAAGACTCCTCTCAGGCATGTCCTGCAGTGCTTTGACCCCAGCTTTAAGGCAGGCCCAATCCTGGGTTGCAACCCCAGACTCCTCCAAGGAAGATACCCAGGATTTTTTTTCTCCTGTAAAGCAAGAGGTTTGCTCCAGAACCCACCCAAGACTCCTCTCAGGCATGTCCTGCAGTGCTTTGACCCCAGCTTTAAGGCAGGCCTAATCCTGGGTTGCAACCCCAGACTCCTCCAAGGAAGATACCCAGGATTTTTTTTCTCCTGTAAAGCAAGAGGTTTGCTCCAGAACCCACCCAAGACTCCTCTCAGGCATGTCCTGCAGTGCTTTGACCCCAGCTTTAAGGCAGGCCTAATCCTGGGTTGCAACCCCAGACTCCTCCAAGGAAGATACCCAGGATTTTTTTTCTCCTGTAAAGCAAGAGGTTTGCTCCAGAACCCACCCAAGACTCCTCTCAGGCATGTCCTGCAGTGCTTTGACCCCAGCTTTAAGGCAGGCCTAATCCTGGGTTGCAACCCCAGACTCCTCCAAGGAAGATACCCAGGATTTTTTTTCTCCTGTAAAGCAAGAGGTTTGCTCCAGAACCCACCCAAGACTCCTCTCAGGCATGTCCTGCAGTGCTTTGACCCCAGCTTTAAGGCAGGCCTAATCCTGGGTTGCAACCCCAGACTCCTCCAAGGAAGATACCCAGGATTTTTTTTCTCCTGTAAAGCAAGAGGTTTGCTCCAGAACCCACCCAAGACTCCTCTCAGGCATGTCCTGCAGTGCTTTGACCCCAGCTTTAAGGCAGGCCTAATCCTGGGTTGCAACCCCAGACTCCTCCAAGGAAGATACCCAGGATTTTTTTTCTCCTGTAAAGCAAGAGGTTTGCTCCAGAACCCACCCAAGACTCCTCTCAGGCATGTCCTGCAGTGCTTTGACCCCAGCTTTAAGGCAGGCCTAATCCTGGGTTGCAACCCCAGACTCCTCCAAGGAAGATACCCAGGATTTTTTTTCTCCTGTAAAGCAAGAGTTTTGCTCCAGAACCCACCCAACACTCCTCTCAGGCATCTCCTGCAGTGCTTTGACCCCAGCTTTAAGGCAGGCCTAATCCTGGGTTGCAACCCCAGACTCCTCCAAGGAAGATACCCAGGATTTTTTTTCTCCTGTAAAGCAAGAGGTTTGCTCCAGAACCCACCCAAGACTCCTCTCAGGCATGTCCTGCAGTGCTTTGACCCCAGCTTTAAGGCAGGCCTAATCCTGGGTTGCAACCCCAGACTCCTCCAAGGAAGATACCCAGGATTTTTTTTCTCCTGTAAAGCAAGAGGTTTGCTCCAGAACCCACCCAAGACTCCTCTCAGGCATGTCCTGCAGTGCTTTGACCCCAGCTTTAAGGCAGGCCCAATCCTGGGTTGCAACCCCAGACTCCTCCAAGGAAGATACCCAGGATTTTTTTTCTCCTGTAAAGCAAGAGGTTTGCTCCAGAACCCACCCAAGACTCCTCTCAGGCATGTCCTGCAGTGCTTTGACCCCAGCTTTAAGGCAGGCCTAATCCTGGGTTGCAACCCCAGACTCCTCCAAGGAAGATACCCAGGATTTTTTTTCTCCTGTAAAGCAAGAGGTTTGCTCCAGAACCCACCCAAGACTCCTCTCAGGCATGTCCTGCAGTGCTTTGACCCCAGCTTTAAGGCAGGCCTAATCCTGGGTTGCAACCCCAGACTCCTCCAAGGAAGATACCCAGGATTTTTTTTCTCCTGTAAAGCAAGAGGTTTGCTCCAGAACCCACCCAAGACTCCTCTCAGGCATGTCCTGCAGTGCTTTGACCCCAGCTTTAAGGCAGGCCTAATCCTGGGTTGCAACCCCAGACTCCTCCAAGGAAGATACCCAGGATTTTTTTTCTCCTGTAAAGCAAGAGGTTTGCTCCAGAACCCACCCAAGACTCCTCTCAGGCATGTCCTGCAGTGCTTTGACCCCAGCTTTAAGGCAGGCCTAATCCTGGGTTGCAACCCCAGACTCCTCCAAGGAAGATACCCAGGATTTTTTTTCTCCTGTAAAGCAAGAGGTTTGCTCCAGAACCCACCCAAGACTCCTCTCAGGCATGTCCTGCAGTGCTTTGACCCCAGCTTTAAGGCAGGCCTAATCCTGGGTTGCAACCCCAGACTCCTCCAAGGAAGATACCCAGGATTTTTTTTCTCCTGTAAAGCAAGAGGTTTGCTCCAGAACCCACCCAAGACTCCTCTCAGGCATGTCCTGCAGTGCTTTGACCCCAGCTTTAAGGCAGGCCTAATCCTGGGTTGCAACCCCAGACTCCTCCAAGGAAGATACCCAGGATTTTTTTTCTCCTGTAAAGCAAGAGGTTTGCTCCAGAACCCACCCAAGACTCCTCTCAGGCATGTCCTGCAGTGCTTTGACCCCAGCTTTAAGGCAGGCCTAATCCTGGGTTGCAACCCCAGACTCCTCCAAGGAAGATACCCAGGATTTTTTTTCTCCTGTAAAGCAAGAGGTTTGCTCCAGAACCCACCCAAGACTCCTCTCAGGCATGTCCTGCAGTGCTTTGACCCCAGCTTTAAGGCAGGCCTAATCCTGGGTTGCAACCCCAGACTCCTCCAAGGAAGATACCCAGGATTTTTTTTCTCCTGTAAAGCAAGAGGTTTGCTCCAGAACCCACCCAAGACTCCTCTCAGGCATGTCCTGCAGTGCTTTGACCCCAGCTTTAAGGCAGGCCTAATCCTGGGTTGCAACCCCAGACTCCTCCAAGGAAGATACCCAGGATTTTTTTTCTCCTGTAAAGCAAGAGGTTTGCTCCAGAACCCACCCAAGACTCCTCTCAGGCATGTCCTGCAGTGCTTTGACCCCAGCTTTAAGGCAGGCCTAATCCTGGGTTGCAACCCCAGACTCCTCCAAGGAAGATACCCAGGATTTTTTTTCTCCTGTAAAGCAAGAGGTTTGCTCCAGAACCCACCCAAGACTCCTCTCAGGCATGTCCTGCAGTGCTTTGACCCCAGCTTTTAAGGCAGGCCTAATCCTGGGTTGCAACCCCAGACTCCTCCAAGGAAGATACCCAGGATTTTTTTTCTCCTGTAAAGCAAGAGGTTTGCTCCAGAACCCACCCAAGACTCCTCTCAGGCATGTCCTGCAGTGCTTTGACCCCAGCTTTAAGGCAGGCCCAATCCTGGGTTGCAACCCCAGACTCCTCCAAGGAAGATACCCAGGATTTTTTTTCTCCTGTAAAGCAAGAGGTTTGCTCCAGAACCCACCCAAGACTCCTCTCAGGCATGTCCTGCAGTGCTTTGACCCCAGCTTTAAGGCAGGCCTAATCCTGGGTTGCAACCCCAGACTCCTCCAAGGAAGATACCCAGGATTTTTTTTCTCCTGTAAAGCAAGAGGTTTGCTCCAGAACCCACCCAAGACTCCTCTCAGGCATGTCCTGCAGTGCTTTGACCCCAGCTTTAAGGCAGGCCCTAATCCTGGGTTGCAACCCCAGACTCCTCCAAGGAAGATACCCAGGATTTTTTTTCTCCTGTAAAGCAAGAGGTTTGCTCCAGAACCCACCCAAGACTCCTCTCAGGCATGTCCTGCAGTGCTTTGACCCCAGCTTTAAGGCAGGCCTAATCCTGGGTTGCAACCCCAGACTCCTCCAAGGAAGATACCCAGGATTTTTTTTCTCCTGTAAAGCAAGAGGTTTGCTCCAGAACCCACCCAAGACTCCTCTCAGGCATGTCCTGCAGTGCTTTCAGCTTTAAGGCAGGCCCAATCCTGGGTTGCAACCCAGACTCCTCCAAGGAAGATACCCAGGATTTTTTTTCTCCTGTAAAGCAAGAGGTTTGCTCCAGAACCCACCCAAGACTCCTCTCAGGCATGTCCTGCAGTGCTTTGACCCCAGCTTTAAGGCAGGCCCAATCCTGGGTTGCAACCCCAGACTCCTCCAAGGAAGATACCAGGATTTTTTTTCTCCTGTAAAGCAAGAGGTTTGCTCCAGAACCCACCCAAGACTCCTCTCAGGCATGTCCTGGAGTACTTTGACCCCAGCTTTAAGGCAGGCCTAATCCTGGGTTGCAACCCCAGACTCCTCCAAGGAAGATACCCAGGATTTTTTTTCTCCTGTAAAGCAAGAGGTTTGCTCCAGAACCCACCCAAGACTCCTCTCAGGCATGTCCTGCAGTGCTTTGACCCCAGCTTTAAGGCAGGCCTAATCCTGGGTTGCAACCCCAGACTCCTCCAAGGAAGATACCCAGGATTTTTTTTCTCCTGTAAAGCAAGAGGTTTGCTCCAGAACCCACCCAAGACTCCTCTCAGGCATGTCCTGCAGTGCTTTGACCCAGCTTTAAGGCAGGCCTAATCCTGGGTTGCAACCCCAGACTCCTCCAAGGAAGATACCCAGGATTTTTTTTCTCCTGTAAAGCAAGAGGTTTGCTCCAGAACCCACCCAAGACTCCTCTCAGGCATGTCCTGCAGTGCTTTGACCCCAGCTTTAAGGCAGGCCTAATCCTGGGTTGCAACCCCAGACTCCTCCAAGGAAGATACCCAGGATTTTTTTTCTCCTGTAAAGCAAGAGGTTTGCTCCAGAACCCACCCAAGACTCCTCTCAGGCATGTCCTGCAGTGCTTTGACCCCAGCTTTAAGGCAGGCCTAATCCTGGGTTGCAACCCCAGACTCCTCCAAGGAAGATACCCAGGATTTTTTTTCTCCTGTAAAGCAAGAGGTTTGCTCCAGAACCCACCCAACACTCCTCTCAGGCATGTCCTGCAGTGCTTTGACCCCAGCTTTAAGGCAGGCCTAATCCTGGGTTGCAACCCCAGACTCCTCCAAGGAAGATACCCAGGATTTTTTTTCTCCTGTAAAGCAAGAGGTTTGCTCCAGAACCCACCCAAGACTCCTCTCAGGCATGTCCTGCAGTGCTTTGACCCCAGCTTTAAGGCAGGCCTAATCCTGGGTTGCAACCCCAGACTCCTCCAAGGAAGATACCCAGGATTTTTTTTCTCCTGTAAAGCAAGAGGTTTGCTCCAGAACCCACCCAAGACTCCTCTCAGGCATGTCCTGCAGTGCTTTGACCCCAGCTTTAAGGCAGGCCTAATCCTGGGTTGCAACCCAGACTCCTCCAAGGAAGATACCCAGGATTTTTTTTCTCCTGTAAAGCAAGAGGTTTGCTCCAGAACCCACCCAAGACTCCTCTCAGGCATGTCCTGCAGTGCTTTGACCCCAGCTTTAAGGCAGGCCCAATCCTGGGTTGCAACCCCAGACTCCTCCAAGGAAGATACCCAAAGGATTTTTTCCTCAAAGGACGCTCTCTTCTCTGGCATCTGCCCAAGATTCCTCACAGACATGTCCACACTGTCTTGAGCCCTGCTTCAGGGACCTGAGATCCAGGTAAAACTCTTAGACTCCTCCAAGGAAGACACATGGAATATTTTTTAGTATTGGGGAAAGCTCTTACCTCCAAGATCCACCCACACTCCTCCCAGGCAGCTCCCAGTATCTTCCGACTCTGCTTTAGGGACCTGAGATCTCAGGTAGCAGCACTAGACTCCCCAAGGAAGCTTCCTGGTTGTCTTTTCTCCTGTAAAAGAAAAGGTTTGCTCCAGGACTCACCCAAGACTCCTCTCAGGCATGTCCTGGAGTACTTTGACCCCAGCTTTAAGGCAGGCCTAATCCTGGGTTGCAACCCCAGACTCCTCCAAGGAAGATACCCAGGATTTTTTTTCTCCTGTAAAGCAAGAGGTTTGCTCCAGAACCCACCCAACACTCCTCTCAGGCATGTCCTGCAGTGCTTTGACCCCAGCTTTAAGGCAGGCCCAATCCTGGGTTGCAACCCCAGACTCCTCCAAGGAAGATACCCAGGATTTTTTTTCTCCTGTAAAGCAAGAGGTTTGCTCCAGAACCCACCCAACACTCCTCTCAGGCATGTCCTGCAGTGCTTTGACCCCAGCTTTAAGGCAGGCCTAATCCTGGGTTGCAACCCCAGACTCCTCCAAGGAAGATACCCAGGATTTTTTTTCTCCTGTAAAGCAAGAGGTTTGCTCCAGAACCCACCCAACACTCCTCTCAGGCATGTCCTGCAGTGCTTTGACCCCAGCTTTAAGGCAGGCCTAATCCTGGGTTGCAACCCAGACTCCTCCAAGGAAGATACCCAGGATTTTTTTTCTCCTGTAAAGCAAGAGGTTTGCTCCAGAACCCACCCAAGACTCCTCTCAGGCATGTCCTGCAGTGCTTTGACCCCAGCTTTAAGGCAGGCCTAATCCTGGGTTGCAACCCCAGACTCCTCCAAGGAAGATACCCAGGATTTTTTTTCTCCTGTAAAGCAAGAGGCTTGCTCCAGAACCCACCCAACACTCCTCTCAGGCATGTCCTGCAGTGCTTTGACCCCAGCTTTAAGGCAGGCCTAAATCTGAGTTGCAACCCCAGACTCCTCCAAGGAAGATACCCAGGATTTTTTTTCTCCTGTAAAGCAAGAGGTTTGCTCCAGAACCCACCCAAGACTCCTCTCAGGCATGTCCTGCAGTACTTTGACCCCAGCTTTAAGGCAGGCCCAATCCTGGGTTGCAACCCCAGACTCCTCCAAGGAAGATACCCAGGATTTTTTTTCTCCTGTAAAGCAAGAGGTTTGCTCCAGAACCCACCCAAGACTCCTCTCAGGCATGTCCTGCAGTGCTTTGACCCCAGCTTTAAGGCAGGCCTAATCCTGGGTTGCAACCCCAGACTCCTCCAAGGAAGATACCCAGGATTTTTTTTCTCCTGTAAAGCAAGAGTTTTGCTCCAGAACCCACCCAAGACTCCTCTCAGGCATGTCCTGCAGTGCTTTGACCCCAGCTTTAAGGCAGGCCTAATCCTGGGTTGCAACCCCAGACTCCTCCAAGGAAGATACCCAGGATTTTTTTTCTCCTGTAAAGCAAGAGGTTTGCTCCAGAACCCACCCAACACTCCTCTCAGGCATGTCCTGCAGTGCTTTGACCCCAGCTTTAAGGCAGGCCTAATCCTGGGTTGCAACCCCAGACTCCTCCAAGGAAGATACCCAGGATTTTTTTTCTCCTGTAAAGCAAGAGGTTTGCTCCAGAACCCACCCAAGACTCCTCTCAGGCATGTCCTGCAGTGCTTTGACCCCAGCTTTAAGGCAGGCCCAATCCTGGGTTGCAACCCCAGACTCCTCCAAGGAAGATACCCAGGATTTTTTTTCTCCTGTAAAGCAAGAGGTTTGCTCCAGAACCCACCCAAGACTCCTCTCAGGCATGTCCTGCAGTGCTTTGACCCCAGCTTTAAGGCAGGCCTAATCCTGGGTTGCAACCCCAGACTCCTCCAAGGAAGATACCCAGGATTTTTTTTCTCCTGTAAAGCAAGAGGCTTGCTCCAGAACCCACCCAACACTCCTCTCAGGCATGTCCTGCAGTGCTTTGACCCCAGCTTTAAGGCAGGCCTAATCCTGAGTTGCAACCCCAGACTCCTCCAAGGAAGATACCCAGGATTTTTTTTCTCCTGTAAAGCAAGAGGTTTGCTCCAGAACCCACCCAAGACTCCTCTCAGGCATGTCCTGCAGTGCTTTGACCCCAGCTTTAAGGCAGGCCCAATCCTGGGTTGCAACCCCAGACTCCTCCAAGGAAGATACCCAGGATTTTTTTTCTCCTGTAAAGCAAGAGGTTTGCTCCAGAACCCACCCAAGACTCCTCTCAGGCATGTCCTGCAGTGCTTTGACCCCAGCTTTAAGGCAGGCCTAATCCTGGGTTGCAACCCCAGACTCCTCCAAGGAAGATACCCAGGATTTTTTTTCTCCTGTAAAGCAAGAGTTTTGCTCCAGAACCCACCCAAGACTCCTCTCAGGCATGTCCTGCAGTGCTTTGACCCCAGCTTTAAGGCAGGCCTAATCCTGGGTTGCAACCCCAGACTCCTCCAAGGAAGATACCCAGGATTTTTTTTCTCCTGTAAAGCAAGAGGTTTGCTCCAGAACCCACCCAAGACTCCTCTCAGGCATGTCCTGCAGTGCTTTGACCCCAGCTTTAAGGCAGGCCTAATCCTGGGTTGCAACCCCAGACTCCTCCAAGGAAGATACCCAGGATTTTTTTTCTCCTGTAAAGCAAGAGGTTTGCTCCAGAACCCACCCAAGACTCCTCTCAGGCATGTCCTGCAGTGCTTTGACCCCAGCTTTAAGGCAGGCCTAATCCTGGGTTGCAACCCCAGACTCCTCCAAGGAAGATACCCAGGATTTTTTTTCTCCTGTAAAGCAAGAGGTTTGCTCCAGAACCCACCCAAGACTCCTCTCAGGCATGTCCTGCAGTGCTTTGACCCCAGCTTTAAGGCAGGCCTAATCCTGGGTTGCAACCCCAGACTCCTCCAAGGAAGATACCCAGGATTTTTTTTCTCCTGTAAAGCAAGAGGTTTGCTCCAGAACCCACCCAAGACTCCTCTCAGGCATGTCCTGCAGTGCTTTGACCCCAGCTTTAAGGCAGGCCTAATCCTGGGTTGCAACCCCAGACTCCTCCAAGGAAGATACCCAGGATTTTTTTTCTCCTGTAAAGCAAGAGGTTTGCTCCAGAACCCACCCAAGACTCCTCTCAGGCATGTCCTGCAGTGCTTTGACCCCAGCTTTAAGGCAGGCCTAATCCTGGGTTGCAACCCCAGACTCCTCCAAGGAAGATACCCAGGATTTTTTTTCTCCTGTAAAGCAAGAGGTTTGCTCCAGAACCCACCCAAGACTCCTCTCAGGCATGTCCTGCAGTGCTTTGACCCCAGCTTTAAGGCAGGCCTAATCCTGGGTTGCAACCCCAGACTCCTCCAAGGAAGATACCCAGGATTTTTTTTCTCCTGTAAAGCAAGAGGTTTGCTCCAGAACCCACCCAAGACTCCTCTCAGGCATGTCCTGCAGTGCTTTGACCCCAGCTTTAAGGCAGGCCTAATCCTGGGTTGCAACCCCAGACTCCTCCAAGGAAGATACCCAGGATTTTTTTTCTCCTGTAAAGCAAGAGGTTTGCTCCAGAACCCACCCAAGACTCCTCTCAGGCATGTCCTGCAGTGCTTTGACCCCAGCTTTAAGGCAGGCCTAATCCTGGGTTGCAACCCCAGACTCCTCCAAGGAAGATACCCAGGATTTTTTTTCTCCTGTAAAGCAAGAGGTTTGCTCCAGAACCCACCCAAGACTCCTCTCAGGCATGTCCTGCAGTGCTTTGACCCCAGCTTTAAGGCAGGCCTAATCCTGGGTTGCAACCCCAGACTCCTCCAAGGAAGATACCCAGGATTTTTTTTCTCCTGTAAAGCAAGAGGTTTGCTCCAGAACCCACCCAAGACTCCTCTCAGGCATGTCCTGCAGTGCTTTGACCCCAGCTTTAAGGCAGGCCTAATCCTGGGTTGCAACCCCAGACTCCTCCAAGGAAGATACCCAGGATTTTTTTTCTCCTGTAAAGCAAGAGGTTTGCTCCAGAACCCACCCAAGACTCCTCTCAGGCATGTCCTGCAGTGCTTTGACCCCAGCTTTAAGGCAGGCCTAATCCTGGGTTGCAACCCCAGACTCCTCCAAGGAAGATACCCAGGATTTTTTTTCTCCTGTAAAGCAAGAGGTTTGCTCCAGAACCCACCCAAGACTCCTCTCAGGCATGTCCTGCAGTGCTTTGACCCCAGCTTTAAGGCAGGCCTAATCCTGGGTTGCAACCCCAGACTCCTCCAAGGAAGATACCCAGGATTTTTTTTCTCCTGTAAAGCAAGAGGTTTGCTCCAGAACCCACCCAAGACTCCTCTCAGGCATGTCCTGCAGTGCTTTGACCCCAGCTTTAAGGCAGGCCTAATCCTGGGTTGCAACCCCAGACTCCTCCAAGGAAGATACCCAGGATTTTTTTTCTCCTGTAAAGCAAGAGGTTTGCTCCAGAACCCACCCAAGACTCCTCTCAGGCATGTCCTGCAGTGCTTTGACCCCAGCTTTAAGGCAGGCCTAATCCTGGGTTGCAACCCCAGACTCCTCCAAGGAAGATACCCAGGATTTTTTTTCTCCTGTAAAGCAAGAGGTTTGCTCCAGAACCCACCCAAGACTCCTCTCAGGCATGTCCTGCAGTGCTTTGACCCCAGCTTTAAGGCAGGCCTAATCCTGGGTTGCAACCCCAGACTCCTCCAAGGAAGATACCCAGGATTTTTTTTCTCCTGTAAAGCAAGAGGTTTGCTCCAGAACCCACCCAAGACTCCTCTCAGGCATGTCCTGCAGTGCTTTGACCCCAGCTTTAAGGCAGGCCTAATCCTGGGTTGCAACCCCAGACTCCTCCAAGGAAGATACCCAGGATTTTTTTTCTCCTGTAAAGCAAGAGGTTTGCTCCAGAACCCACCCAAGACTCCTCTCAGGCATGTCCTGCAGTGCTTTGACCCCAGCTTTAAGGCAGGCCTAATCCTGGGTTGCAACCCCAGACTCCTCCAAGGAAGATACCCAGGATTTTTTTTCTCCTGTAAAGCAAGAGGTTTGCTCCAGAACCCACCCAAGACTCCTCTCAGGCATGTCCTGCAGTGCTTTGACCCCAGCTTTAAGGCAGGCCTAATCCTGGGTTGCAACCCCAGACTCCTCCAAGGAAGATACCCAGGATTTTTTTTCTCCTGTAAAGCAAGAGGTTTGCTCCAGAACCCACCCAAGACTCCTCTCAGGCATGTCCTGCAGTGCTTTGACCCCAGCTTTAAGGCAGGCCTAATCCTGGGTTGCAACCCCAGACTCCTCCAAGGAAGATACCCAGGATTTTTTTTCTCCTGTAAAGCAAGAGGTTTGCTCCAGAACCCACCCAAGACTCCTCTCAGGCATGTCCTGCAGTGCTTTGACCCCAGCTTTAAGGCAGGCCTAATCCTGGGTTGCAACCCCAGACTCCTCCAAGGAAGATACCCAGGATTTTTTTTCTCCTGTAAAGCAAGAGGTTTGCTCCAGAACCCACCCAAGACTCCTCTCAGGCATGTCCTGCAGTGCTTTGACCCCAGCTTTAAGGCAGGCCTAATCCTGGGTTGCAACCCCAGACTCCTCCAAGGAAGATACCCAGGATTTTTTTTCTCCTGTAAAGCAAGAGGTTTGCTCCAGAACCCACCCAAGACTCCTCTCAGGCATGTCCTGCAGTGCTTTGACCCCAGCTTTAAGGCAGGCCTAATCCTGGGTTGCAACCCCAGACTCCTCCAAGGAAGATACCCAGGATTTTTTTTCTCCTGTAAAGCAAGAGGTTTGCTCCAGAACCCACCCAAGACTCCTCTCAGGCATGTCCTGCAGTGCTTTGACCCCAGCTTTAAGGCAGGCCTAATCCTGGGTTGCAACCCCAGACTCCTCCAAGGAAGATACCCAGGATTTTTTTTCTCCTGTAAAGCAAGAGGTTTGCTCCAGAACCCACCCAAGACTCCTCTCAGGCATGTCCTGCAGTGCTTTGACCCCAGCTTTAAGGCAGGCCTAATCCTGGGTTGCAACCCCAGACTCCTCCAAGGAAGATACCCAGGATTTTTTTTCTCCTGTAAAGCAAGAGGTTTGCTCCAGAACCCACCCAAGCACTCCTCTCAGGCATGTCCTGCAGTGCTTTGACCCCAGCTTTAAGGCAGGCCTAATCCTGGGTTGCAACCCCAGACTCCTCCAAGGAAGATACCCAGGATTTTTTTTCTCCTGTAAAGCAAGAGGTTTGCTCCAGAACCCACCCAAGACTCCTCTCAGGCATGTCCTGCAGTGCTTTGACCCCAGCTTTAAGGCAGGCCTAATCCTGGGTTGCAACCCCAGACTCCTCCAAGGAAGATACCCAGGATTTTTTTTCTCCTGTAAAGCAAGAGGTTTGCTCCAGAACCCACCCAAGACTCCTCTCAGGCATGTCCTGCAGTGCTTTGACCCCAGCTTTAAGGCAGGCCTAATCCTGGGTTGCAACCCCAGACTCCTCCAAGGAAGATACCCAGGATTTTTTTTCTCCTGTAAAGCAAGAGGTTTGCTCCAGAACCCACCCAAGACTCCTCTCAGGCATGTCCTGCAGTGCTTTGACCCCAGCTTTAAGGCAGGCCTAATCCTGGGTTGCAACCCCAGACTCCTCCAAGGAAGATACCCAGGATTTTTTTTCTCCTGTAAAGCAAGAGGTTTGCTCCAGAACCCACCCAAGACTCCTCTCAGGCATGTCCTGCAGTGCTTTGACCCCAGCTTTAAGGCAGGCCTAATCCTGGGTTGCAACCCCAGACTCCTCCAAGGAAGATACCCAGGATTTTTTTTCTCCTGTAAAGCAAGAGGTTTGCTCCAGAACCCACCCAACACTCCTCTCAGGCATGTCCTGCAGTGCTTTGACCCCAGCTTTAAGGCAGGCCTAATCCTGGGTTGCAACCCCAGACTCCTCCAAGGAAGATACCCAGGATTTTTTTTCTCCTGTAAAGCAAGAGGTTTGCTCCAGAACCCACCCAAGACTCCTCTCAGGCATGTCCTGCAGTGCTTTGACCCCAGCTTTAAGGCAGGCCTAATCCTGGGTTGCAACCCCAGACTCCTCCAAGGAAGATACCCAGGATTTTTTTTCTCCTGTAAAGCAAGAGGTTTGCTCCAGAACCCACCCAACACTCCTCTCAGGCATGTCCTGCAGTGCTTTGACCCCAGCTTTAAGGCAGGCCTAATCCTGGGTTGCAACCCCAGACTCCTCCAAGGAAGATACCCAGGATTTTTTTTCTCCTGTAAAGCAAGAGGTTTGCTCCAGAACCCACCCAAGACTCCTCTCAGGCATGTCCTGCAGTGCTTTGACCCCAGCTTTAAGGCAGGCCTAATCCTGGGTTGCAACCCCAGACTCCTCCAAGGAAGATACCCAGGATTTTTTTTCTCCTGTAAAGCAAGAGGTTTGCTCCAGAACCCACCCAAGACTCCTCTCAGGCATGTCCTGCAGTGCTTTGACCCCAGCTTTAAGAGCAGGCCTAATCCTGGGTTGCAACCCCAGACTCCTCCAAGGAAGATACCCAGGATTTTTTTTCTCCTGTAAAGCAAGAGGTTTGCTCCAGAACCCACCCAAGACTCCTCTCAGGCATGTCCTGCAGTGCTTTGACCCCAGCTTTAAGGCAGGCCTAATCCTGGGTTGCAACCCCAGACTCCTCCAAGGAAGATACCCAGGATTTTTTTTCTCCTGTAAAGCAAGAGGTTTGCTCCAGAACCCACCCAACACTCCTCTCAGGCATGTCCTGCAGTGCTTTGACCCCAGCTTTAAGGCAGGCCTAATCCTGGGTTGCAACCCCAGACTCCTCCAAGGAAGATACCCAGGATTTTTTTTCTCCTGTAAAGCAAGAGGTTTGCTCCAGAACCCACCCAACACTCCTCTCAGGCATGTCCTGCAGTGCTTTGACCCCAGCTTTAAGGCAGGCCTAATCCTGGGTTGCAACCCCAGACTCCTCCAAGGAAGATACCCAGGATTTTTTTTCTCCTGTAAAGCAAGAGGTTTGCTCCAGAACCCACCCAAGACTCCTCTCAGGCATGTCCTGCAGTGCTTTGACCCCAGCTTTAAGGCAGGCCTAATCCTGGGTTGCAACCCCAGACTCCTCCAAGGAAGATACCCAGGATTTTTTTTCTCCTGTAAAGCAAGAGTTTTGCTCCAGAACCCACCCAAGACTCCTCTCAGGCATGTCCTGCAGTGCTTTGACCCCAGCTTTAAGACAGGCCTAATCCTGGGTTGCAACCCCAGACTCCTCCAAGGAAGATACCCAGGATTTTTTTTCTCCTGTAAAGCAAGAGGTTTGCTCCAGAACCCACCCAAGACTCCTCTCAGGCATGTCCTGCAGTGCTTTGACCCCAGCTTTAAGGCAGGCCTAATCCTGGGTTGCAACCCCAGACTCCTCCAAGGAAGATACCCAGGATTTTTTTTCTCCTGTAAAGCAAGAGGTTTGCTCCAGAACCCACCCAACACTCCTCTCAGGCATGTCCTGCAGTGCTTTGACCCCAGCTTTAAGGCAGGCCTAATCCTGGGTTGCAACCCCAGACTCCTCCAAGGAAGATACCCAGGATTTTTTTTCTCCTGTAAAGCAAGAGGTTTGCTCCAGAACCCACCCAACACTCCTCTCAGGCATGTCCTGCAGTGCTTTGACCCCAGCTTTAAGGCAGGCCTAATCCTGGGTTGCAACCCCAGACTCCTCCAAGGAAGATACCCAGGATTTTTTTTCTCCTGTAAAGCAAGAGGTTTGCTCCAGAACCCACCCAAGACTCCTCTCAGGCATGTCCTGCAGTGCTTTGACCCCAGCTTTAAGGCAGGCCTAATCCTGGGTTGCAACCCCAGACTCCTCCAAGGAAGATACCCAGGATTTTTTTTTCTCCTGTAAAGCAAGAGTTTTGCTCCAGAACCCACCCAAGACTCCTCTCAGGCATGTCCTGCAGTGCTTTGACCCCAGCTTTAAGACAGGCCTAATCCTGGGTTGCAACCCCAGACTCCTCCAAGGAAGATACCCAGGATTTTTTTTCTCCTGTAAAGCAAGAGGTTTGCTCCAGAACCCACCCAAGACTCCTCTCAGGCATGTCCTGCAGTGCTTTGACCCCAGCTTTAAGGCAGGCCTAATCCTGGGTTGCAACCCCAGACTCCTCCAAGGAAGATACCCAGGATTTTTTTTCTCCTGTAAAGCAAGAGGTTTGCTCCAGAACCCACCCAAGACTCCTCTCAGGCATGTCCTGCAGTGCTTTGACCCCAGCTTTAAGGCAGGCCCTAATCCTGGGTTGCAACCCCAGACTCCTCCAAGGAAGATACCCAGGATTTTTTTTCTCCTGTAAAGCAAGAGGTTTGCTCCAGAACCCACCCAACACTCCTCTCAGGCATGTCCTGCAGTGCTTTGACCCCAGCTTTAAGGCAGGCCTAATCCTGGGTTGCAACCCCAGACTCCTCCAAGGAAGATACCCAGGATTTTTTTTCTCCTGTAAAGCAAGAGGTTTGCTCCAGAACCCACCCAAGACTCCTCTCAGGCATGTCCTGCAGTGCTTTGACCCCAGCTTTAAGGCAGGCCTAATCCTGGGTTGCAACCCCAGACTCCTCCAAGGAAGATACCCAGGATTTTTTTTCTCCTGTAAAGCAAGAGTTTTGCTCCAGAACCCACCCAAGACTCCTCTCAGGCATGTCCTGCAGTGCTTTGACCCCAGCTTTAAGGCAGGCCCAATCCTGGGTTGCAACCCCAGACTCCTCCAAGGAAGATACCCAGGATTTTTTTTCTCCTGTAAAGCAAGAGGTTTGCTCCAGAACCCACCCAAGCACTCCTCTCAGGCATGTCCTGCAGTGCTTTGACCCCAGCTTTAAGGCAGGCCTAATCCTGGGTTGCAACCCCAGACTCCTCCAAGGAAGATACCCAGGATTTTTTTTCTCCTGTAAAGCAAGAGGTTTGCTCCAGAACCCACCCAAGACTCCTCTCAGGCATGTCCTGCAGTGCTTTGACCCCAGCTTTAAGGCAGGCCTAATCCTGGGTTGCAACCCCAGACTCCTCCAAGGAAGATACCCAGGATTTTTTTTCTCCTGTAAAGCAAGAGGTTTGCTCCAGAACCCACCCAAGACTCCTCTCAGGCATCTCCTGCAGTGCTTTGACCCCAGCTTTAAGGCAGGCCTAATCCTGGGTTGCAACCCCAGACTCCTCCAAGGAAGATACCCAGGATTTTTTTTCTCCTGTAAAGCAAGAGGTTTGCTCCAGAACCCACCCAAGACTCCTCTCAGGCATGTCCTGCAGTGCTTTGACCCCAGCTTTAAGGCAGGCCTAATCCTGGGTTGCAACCCCAGACTCCTCCAAGGAAGATACCCAGGATTTTTTTTCTCCTGTAAAGCAAGAGGTTTGCTCCAGAACCCACCCAAGACTCCTCTCAGGCATGTCCTGCAGTGCTTTGACCCCAGCTTTAAGGCAGGCCCAATCCTGGGTTGCAACCCCAGACTCCTCCAAGGAAGATACCCAGGATTTTTTTTCTCCTGTAAAGCAAGAGGTTTGCTCCAGAACCCACCCAACACTCCTCTCAGGCATGTCCTGCAGTGCTTTGACCCCAGCTTTAAGGCAGGCCCAATCCTGGGTTGCAACCCCAGACTCCTCCAAGGAAGATACCCAGGATTTTTTTTCTCCTGTAAAGCAAGAGGTTTGCTCCAGAACCCACCCAAGACTCCTCTCAGGCATGTCCTGCAGTGCTTTGACCCCAGCTTTAAGGCAGGCCTAATCCTGGGTTGCAACCCCAGACTCCTCCAAGGAAGATACCCAGGATTTTTTTTCTCCTGTAAAGCAAGAGGTTTGCTCCAGAACCCACCCAAGACTCCTCTCAGGCATGTCCTGCAGTGCTTTGACCCCAGCTTTAAGGCAGGCCTAATTCTGGGTTGCAACCCCAGACTCCTCCAAGGAAGATACCCAGGATTTTTTTTCTCCTGTAAAGCAAGAGGTTTGCTCCAGAACCCACCCAAGACTCCTCTCAGGCATGTCCTGCAGTGCTTTGACCCCAGCTTTAAGGCAGGCCTAATCCTGGGTTGCAACCCCAGACTCCTCCAAGGAAGATACCCAGGATTTTTTTTCTCCTGTAAAGCAAGAGGTTTGCTCCAGAACCCACCCAAGACTCCTCTCAGGCATGTCCTGCAGTGCTTTGACCCCAGCTTTAAGGCAGGCCTAATCCTGGGTTGCAACCCCAGACTCCTCCAAGGAAGATACCCAGGATTTTTTTTCTCCTGTAAAGCAAGAGGTTTGCTCCAGAACCCACCCAAGACTCCTCTCAGGCATGTCCTGCAGTGCTTTGACCCCAGCTTTAAGGCAGGCCTAATCCTGGGTTGCAACCCCAGACTCCTCCAAGGAAGATACCCAGGATTTTTTTTCTCCTGTAAAGCAAGAGGTTTGCTCCAGAACCCACCCAACACTCCTCTCAGGCATGTCCTGCAGTGCTTTGACCCCAGCTTTAAGGCAGGCCTAATCCTGGGTTGCAACCCCAGACTCCTCCAAGGAAGATACCCAGGATTTTTTTTCTCCTGTAAAGCAAGAGGTTTGCTCCAGAACCCACCCAAGACTCCTCTCAGGCATGTCCTGCAGTGCTTTGACCCCAGCTTTAAGGCAGGCCTAATCCTGGGTTGCAACCCCAGACTCCTCCAAGGAAGATACCCAGGATTTTTTTTCTCCTGTAAAGCAAGAGGTTTGCTCCAGAACCCACCCAAGACTCCTCTCAGGCATGTCCTGCAGTGCTTTGACCCCAGCTTTAAGGCAGGCCCAATCCTGGGTTGCAACCCCAGACTCCTCCAAGGAAGATACCCAGGATTTTTTTTCTCCTGTAAAGCAAGAGGTTTGCTCCAGAACCCACCCAAGACTCCTCTCAGGCATGTCCTGCAGTGCTTTGACCCCAGCTTTAAGGCAGGCCCAATCCTGGGTTGCAACCCCAGACTCCTCCAAGGAAGATACCCAGGATTTTTTTTCTCCTGTAAAGCAAGAGGTTTGCTCCAGAACCCACCCAAGACTCCTCTCAGGCATGTCCTGCAGTGCTTTGACCCCAGCTTTAAGGCAGGCCTAATCCTGGGTTGCAACCCCAGACTCCTCCAAGGAAGATACCCAGGATTTTTTTTCTCCTGTAAAGCAAGAGGTTTGCTCCAGAACCCACCCAAGACTCCTCTCAGGCATGTCCTGCAGTGCTTTGACCCCAGCTTTAAGGCAGGCCTAATCCTGGGTTGCAACCCCAGACTCCTCCAAGGAAGATACCCAGGATTTTTTTTCTCCTGTAAAGCAAGAGGTTTGCTCCAGAACCCACCCAACACTCCTCTCAGGCATGTCCTGCAGTGCTTTGACCCCAGCTTTAAGGCAGGCCTAATCCTGGGTTGCAACCCCAGACTCCTCCAAGGAAGATACCCAGGATTTTTTTTCTCCTGTAAAGCAAGAGGTTTGCTCCAGAACCCACCCAAGACTCCTCTCAGGCATGTCCTGCAGTGCTTTGACCCCAGCTTTAAGGCAGGCCTAATCCTGGGTTGCAACCCCAGACTCCTCCAAGGAAGATACCCAGGATTTTTTTTCTCCTGTAAAGCAAGAGGTTTGCTCCAGAACCCACCCAAGACTCCTCTCAGGCATGTCCTGCAGTGCTTTGACCCCAGCTTTAAGGCAGGCCTAATCCTGGGTTGCAACCCCAGACTCCTCCAAGGAAGATACCCAGGATTTTTTTTCTTCTGTAAAGCAAGAGGTTTGCTCCAGAACCCACCCAAGACTCCTCTCAGGCATGTCCTGCAGTGCTTTGACCCCAGCTTTAAGGCAGGCCTAATCCTGGGTTGCAACCCCAGACTCCTCCAAGGAAGATACCCGGGATTTTTTTTCTCCTGTAAAGCAAGAGGTTTGCTCCAGAACCCACCTAAGACTCCTCTCAGGCATGTCCTGCAGTGCTTTGACCCCAGCTTTAAGGCAGGCCTAATCCTGGGTTGCAACCCCAGACTCCTCCAAGGAAGATACCCAGGATTTTTTTTCTCCTGTAAAGCAAGAGGTTTGCTCCAGAACCCACCCAACACTCCTCTCAGGCATGTCCTGCAGTGCTTTGACCCCAGCTTTAAGGCAGGCCTAATCCTGGGTTGCAACCCCAGACTCCTCCAAGGAAGATACCCAGGATTTTTTTTCTCCTGTAAAGCAAGAGGTTTGCTCCAGAACCCACCCAAGACTCCTCTCAGGCATGTCCTGCAGTGTTTTGACCCCAGCTTTAAGGCAGGCCTAATCCTGGGTTGCAACCCCAGACTCCTCCAAGGAAGATACCCAGGATTTTTTTTCTCCTGTAAAGCAAGAGGTTTGCTCCAGAACCCACCCAACACTCCTCTCAGGCATGTCCTGCAGTGCTTTGACCCCAGCTTTAAGGCAGGCCTAATCCTGGGTTGCAAGCCCAGACTCCTCCAAGGAAGATACCCAGGATTTTTTTTCTCCTGTAAAGCAAGAGGTTTGCTCCAGAACCCACCCAAGACTCCTCTCAGGCATGTCCTGCAGTGCTTTGACCCCAGCTTTAAGGCAGGCCTAATCCTGGGTTGCAACACCAGACTCCTCCAAGGAAGATACCCAGGATTTTTTTTCTCCTGTAAAGCAAGAGGTTTGCTCCAGAACCCACCCAACACTCCTCTCAGGCATGTCCTACAGTGCTTTGACCCCAGCTTTAAGGCAGGCCTAATCCTGGGTTGCAACCCCAGACTCCTCCAAGGAAGATACCCAGGATTTTTTTTCTCCTGTAAAGCAAGAGGTTTGCTCCAGAACCCACCCAAGACTCCTCTCAGGCATGTCCTGCAGTGCTTTGACCCCAGCTTTAAGGCAGGCCTAATCCTGGGTTGCAACCCCAGACTCCTCCAAGGAAGATACCCAGGATTTTTTTTCTCCTGTAAAGCAAGAGGTTTGCTCCAGAACCCACCCAAGACTCCTCTCAGGCATGTCCTGCAGTGCTTTGACCCCAGCTTTAAGGCAGGCCTAATCCTGGGTTGCAACCCCAGACTCCTCCAAGGAAGATACCCAGGATTTTTTTTCTCCTGTAAAGCAAGAGGTTTGCTCCAGAACCCACCCAAGACTCCTCTCAGGCATGTCCTGCAGTGCTTTGACCCCAGCTTTAAGGCAGGCCTAATCCTGGGTTGCAACCCCAGACTCCTCCAAGGAAGATACCCAGGATTTTTTTTCTCCTGTAAAGCAAGAGGTTTGCTCCAGAACCCACCCAAGACTCCTCTCAGGCATGTCCTGCAGTGCTTTGACCCCAGCTTTAAGGCAGGCCTAATCCTGGGTTGCAACCCCAGACTCCTCCAAGGAAGATACCCAGGATTTTTTTTCTCCTGTAAAGCAAGAGGTTTGCTCCAGAACCCACCCAAGACTCCTCTCAGGCATGTCCTGCAGTGCTTTGACCCCAGCTTTAAGGCAGGCCTAATCCTGGGTTGCAACCCCAGACTCCTCCAAGGAAGATACCCAAAAGGATTTTTTCCCTCAAAGGACGCTCTCTTCTCTGGCATCTGCCCAAGATTCCTCACAGACATGTCCCACACTGTCTTGAGCCCTGCTTCAGGGACCTGAGATCCCAGGTAAAACTCTTAGACTCCTCCAAGGAAGACACATGGAATATTTTTTAGTATTGGGGAAAGCTCTTACCTCCAAGATCCACACCACACTCCTCCCAGGCAGCTCCCAGTATCTTCCGACTCTGCTTTAGGGACCTGAGATCTCAGGTAGCAGCACTAGACTCCCCCAAGGAAGCTTCCTGGGTTGTCTTTTCTCCTGTAAAGGAAAAGGTTGCTCCAGGACTCACCCAAGACTCCTCTCAGGCATGTCCTGGAGTACTTTGACCCCAGCTTTAAGGCAGGCCTAATCCTGGGTTGCAAGCCCAGACTCCTCCAAGGAAGATACCCAGGATTTTTTTTCTCCTGTAAAGCAAGAGGTTTGCTCCAGAACCCACCCAAGACTCCTCTCAGGCATGTCCTGCAGTGCTTTGACCCCAGCTTTAAGGCAGGCCCAATCCTGGGTTGCAACCCCAGACTCCTCCAAGGAAGATACCCAGGATTTTTTTTCTCCTGTAAAGCAAGAGGTTTGCTCCAGAACCCACCCAAGACTCCTCTCAGGCATGTCCTGCAGTGCTTTGACCCCAGCTTTAAGGCAGGCCTAATCCTGGGTTGCAACCCCAGACTCCTCCAAGGAAGATACCCAGGATTTTTTTTCTCCTGTAAAGCAAGAGGTTTGCTCCAGAACCCACCCAACACTCCTCTCAGGCATGTCCTGCAGTGCTTTGACCCCAGCTTTAAGGCAGGCCCAATCCTGGGTTGCAACCCCAGACTCCTCCAAGGAAGATACCCGGGATTTTTTTTCTCCTGTAAAGCAAGAGGTTTGCTCCAGAACCCACCCAAGACTCCTCTCAGGCATGTCCTGCAGTGCTTTGACCCCAGCTTTAAGGCAGGCCCAATCCTGGGTTGCAACCCCAGACTCCTCCAAGGAAGATACCCAGGATTTTTTTTCTCCTGTAAAGCAAGAGGTTTGCTCCAGAACCCACCCAAGACTCCTCTCAGGCATGTCCTGCAGTGCTTTGACCCCAGCTTTAAGGCAGGCCCAATCCTGGGTTGCAACCCCAGACTCCTCCAAGGAAGATACCCGGGATTTTTTTTCTCCTGTAAAGCAAGAGGTTTGCTCCAGAACCCACCCAAGACTCCTCTCAGGCATGTCCTGCAGTGTTTTGACCCCAGCTTTAAGGCAGGCCTAATCCTGGGTTGCAACCCCAGACTCCTCCAAGGAAGATACCCAGGATTTTTTTTCTCCTGTAAAGCAAGAGGTTTGCTCCAGAACCCACCCAAGACTCCTCTCAGGCATGTCCTGCAGTGCTTTGACCCCAGCTTTAAGGCAGGCCTAATTCTGGGTTGCAACCCCAGACTCCTCCAAGGAAGATACCCAGGATTTTTCTTCTCCTGTAAAGCAAGAGGTTTGCTCCAGAACCCACCCAAGACTCCTCTCAGGCATGTCCTGCAGTGCTTTGACCCCAGCTTTAAGGCAGGCCTAATCCTGGGTTGCAACCCCAGACTCCTCCAAGGAAGATACCCAGGATTTTTTTTCTCCTGTAAAGCAAGAGGTTTGCTCCAGAACCCACCCAAGACTCCTCTCAGGCATGTCCTGCAGTGCTTTGACCCCAGCTTTAAGGCAGGCCTAATCCTGGGTTGCAACCCCAGACTCCTCCAAGGAAGATACCCAGGATATTTTTTCTCCTGTAAAGCAAGAGGTTTGCTCCAGAACCCACCCAAGACTCCTCTCAGGCATGTCCTGCAGTGCTTTGACCCCAGCTTTAAGGCAGGCCTAATCCTGGGTTGCAACCCCAGACTCCTCCAAGGAAGATACCCAGGATTTTTTTTCTCCTGTAAAGCAAGAGGTTTGCTCCAGAACCCACCCAAGACTCCTCTCAGGCATGTCCTGCAGTGCTTTGACCCCAGCTTTAAGGCAGGCCCAATCCTGGGTTGCAACCCCAGACTCCTCCAAGGAAGATACCCAGGATTTTTTTTCTCCTGTAAAGCAAGAGGTTTGCTCCAGAACCCACCCAACACTCCTCTCAGGCATGTCCTGCAGTGCTTTGACCCCAGCTTTAAGGCAGGCCTAATCCTGGGTTGCAACCCCAGACTCCTCCAAGGAAGATACCCAGGATTTTTTTTCTCCTGTAAAGCAAGAGGTTTGCTCCAGAACCCACCCAAGACTCCTCTCAGGCATGTCCTGCAGTGCTTTGACCCCAGCTTTAAGGCAGGCCTAATCCTGGGTTGCAACCCCAGACTCCTCCAAGGAAGATACCCAGGATATTTTTTCTCCTGTAAAGCAAGAGGTTTGCTCCAGAACCCACCCAAGACTCCTCTCAGGCATGTCCTGCAGTGCTTTGACCCCAGCTTTAAGGCAGGCCCAATCCTGGGTTGCAACCCCAGACTCCTCCAAGGAAGATACCCAGGATTTTTTTTCTCCTGTAAAGCAAGAGGTTTGCTCCAGAACCCACCCAAGACTCCTCTCAGGCATGTCCTGCAGTGCTTTGACCCCAGCTTTAAGGCAGGCCTAATCCTGGGTTGCAACCCCAGACTCCTCCAAGGAAGATACCCAGGATTTTTTTTCTCCTGTAAAGCAAGAGGTTTGCTCCAGAACCCACCCAAGACTCCTCTCAGGCATGTCCTGCAGTGCTTTGACCCCAGCTTTAAGGCAGGCCTAATCCTGGGTTGCAACCCCAGACTCCTCCAAGGAAGATACCCAGGATTTTTTTTCTCCTGTAAAGCAAGAGTTTTGCTCCAGAACCCACCCAACACTCCTCTCAGGCATGTCCTGCAGTGCTTTGACCCCAGCTTTAAGGCAGGCCTAATCCTGGGTTGCAACCCCAGACTCCTCCAAGGAAGATACCCAGGATTTTTTTTCTCCTGTAAAGCAAGAGGTTTGCTCCAGAACCCACCCAAGACTCCTCTCAGGCATGTCCTGCAGTGCTTTGACCCCAGCTTTAAGGCAGGCCTAATCCTGGGTTGCAACCCCAGACTCCTCCAAGGAAGATACCCAGGATTTTTTTTCTCCTGTAAAGCAAGAGGTTTGCTCCAGAACCCACCCAAGACTCCTCTCAGGCATGTCCTGCAGTGCTTTGACCCCAGCTTTAAGGCAGGCCTAATCCTGGGTTGCAACCCCAGACTCCTCCAAGGAAGATACCCAGGATTTTTTTTCTCCTGTAAAGCAAGAGGTTTGCTCCAGAACCCACCCAAGACTCCTCTCAGGCATGTCCTGCAGTGCTTTGACCCCAGCTTTAAGGCAGGCCTAATCCTGGGTTGCAACCCCAGACTCCTCCAAGGAAGATACCCAGGATTTTTTTTCTCCTGTAAAGCAAGAGGTTTGCTCCAGAACCCACCCAAGACTCCTCTCAGGCATGTCCTGCAGTGCTTTGACCCCAGCTTTAAGGCAGGCCTAATCCTGGGTTGCAACCCCAGACTCCTCCAAGGAAGATACCCAGGATTTTTTTTCTCCTGTCAAGCAAGAGGTTTGCTCCAGAACCCACCCAAGACTCCTCTCAGGCATGTCCTGCAGTGCTTTGACCCCAGCTTTAAGGCAGGCCCAGTCCTGGGTTGCAACCCCAGACTCCTCCAAGGAAGATACCCAGGATTTTTTTTCTCCTGTAAAGCAAGAGGTTTGCTCCAGAACCCACCCAAGACTCCTCTCAGGCATGTCCTGCAGTGCTTTGACCCCAGCTTTAAGGCAGGCCTAATCCTGGGTTGCAACCCCAGACTCCTCCAAGGAAGATACCCAGGATTTTTTTTCTCCTGTAAAGCAAGAGGTTTGCTCCAGAACCCACCCAAGACTCCTCTCAGGCATGTCCTGCAGTGCTTTGACCCCAGCTTTAAGGCAGGCCTAATCCTGGGTTGCAACCCCAGACTCCTCCAAGGAAGATACCCAGGATTTTTTTTCTCCTGTAAAGCAAGAGGTTTGCTCCAGAACCCACCCAAGACTCCTCTCAGGCATGTCCTGCAGTGCTTTGACCCCAGCTTTAAGGCAGGCCTAATCCTGGGTTGCAACCCCAGACTCCTCCAAGGAAGATACCCAGGATTTTTTTTCTCCTGTAAAGCAAGAGGTTTGCTCCAGAACCCACCCAAGACTCCTCTCAGGCATGTCCTGCAGTGCTTTGACCCCAGCTTTAAGGCAGGCCTAATCCTGGGTTGCAACCCCAGACTCCTCCAAGGAAGATACCCAGGATTTTTTTTCTCCTGTAAAGCAAGAGGTTTGCTCCAGAACCCACCCAAGACTCCTCTCAGGCATGTCCTGCAGTGCTTTGACCCCAGCTTTAAGGCAGGCCTAATCCTGGGTTGCAACCCCAGACTCCTCCAAGGAAGATACCCAGGATTTTTTTTCTCCTGTAAAGCAAGAGGTTTGCTCCAGAACCCACCCAAGACTCCTCTCAGGCATGTCCTGCAGTGCTTTGACCCCAGCTTTAAGGCAGGCCTAATCCTGGGTTGCAACCCCAGACTCCTCCAAGGAAGATACCCAGGATTTTTTTTCTCCTGTAAAGCAAGAGGTTTGCTCCAGAACCCACCCAAGACTCCTCTCAGGCATGTCCTGCAGTGCTTTGACCCCAGCTTTAAGGCAGGCCTAATCCTGGGTTGCAACCCCAGACTCCTCCAAGGAAGATACCCAGGATTTTTTTTCTCCTGTAAAGCAAGAGGTTTGCTCCAGAACCCACCCAAGACTCCTCTCAGGCATGTCCTGCAGTGCTTTGACCCCAGCTTTAAGGCAGGCCTAATCCTGGGTTGCAACCCCAGACTCCTCCAAGGAAGATACCCAGGATTTTTTTTCTCCTGTAAAGCAAGAGGTTTGCTCCAGAACCCACCCAACACTCCTCTCAGGCATGTCCTGCAGTGCTTTGACCCCAGCTTTAAGGCAGGCCTAATCCTGGGTTGCAACCCCAGACTCCTCCAAGGAAGATACCCAGGATTTTTTTTCTCCTGTAAAGCAAGAGGTTTGCTCCAGAACCCACCCAAGACTCCTCTCAGGCATGTCCTGCAGTGCTTTGACCCCAGCTTTAAGGCAGGCCCAATCCTGGGTTGCAACCCCAGACTCCTCCAAGGAAGATACCCAGGATTTTTTTTCTCCTGTAAAGCAAGAGGTTTGCTCCAGAACCCACCCAAGACTCCTCTCAGGCATGTCCTGCAGTGCTTTGACCCCAGCATTAAGGCAGGCCCAATCCTGGGTTGCAACCCCAGACTCCTCCAAGGAAGATACCCAGGATTTTTTTTCTCCTGTAAAGCAAGAGGTTTGCTCCAGAACCCACCCAAGACTCCTCTCAGGCATGTCCTGCAGTGCTTTGACCCCAGCTTTAAGGCAGGCCCAATCCTGGGTTGCAACCCCAGACTCCTCCAAGGAAGATACCCAGGATTTTTTTTCTCCTGTAAAGCAAGAGGTTTGCTCCAGAACCCACCCAAGACTCCTCTCAGGCATGTCCTGCAGTGCTTTGACCCCAGCTTTAAGGCAGGCCTAATCCTGGGTTGCAACCCCAGACTCCTCCAAGGAAGATACCCAGGATTTTTTTTCTCCTGTAAAGCAAGAGGTTTGCTCCAGAACCCACCCAAGACTCCTCTCAGGCATGTCCTGCAGTGCTTTGACCCCAGCTTTAAGGCAGGCCTAATCCTGGGTTGCAACCCCAGACTCCTCCAAGGAAGATACCCAGGATTTTTTTTCTCCTGTAAAGCAAGAGGTTTGCTCCAGAACCCACCCAAGACTCCTCTCAGGCATGTCCTGCAGTGCTTTGACCCCAGCTTTAAGGCAGGCCTAATCCTGGGTTGCAACCCCAGACTCCTCCAAGGAAGATACCCAGGATTTTTTTTCTCCTGTAAAGCAAGAGGTTTGCTCCAGAACCCACCCAAGACTCCTCTCAGGCATGTCCTGCAGTGCTTTGACCCCAGCTTTAAGGCAGGCCTAATCCTGGGTTGCAACCCCAGACTCCTCCAAGGAAGATACCCAGGATTTTTTTTCTCCTGTAAAGCAAGAGGTTTGCTCCAGAACCCACCCAAGACTCCTCTCAGGCATGTCCTGCAGTGCTTTGACCCCAGCTTTAAGGCAGGCCTAATCCTGGGTTGCAACCCCAGACTCCTCCAAGGAAGATACCCAGGATTTTTTTTCTCCTGTAAAGCAAGAGGTTTGCTCCAGAACCCACCCAAGACTCCTCTCAGGCATGTCCTGCAGTGCTTTGACCCCAGCTTTAAGGCAGGCCTAATCCTGGGTTGCAACCCCAGACTCCTCCAAGGAAGATACCCAGGATTTTTTTTCTCCTGTAAAGCAAGAGGTTTGCTCCAGAACCCACCCAAGACTCCTCTCAGGCATGTCCTGCAGTGCTTTGACCCCAGCATTAAGGCAGGCCCAATCCTGGGTTGCAACCCCAGACTCCTCCAAGGAAGATACCCAGGATTTTTTTTCTCCTGTAATTTCTCCTGTAAAGCAAGAGGTTTGCTCCAGAACCCACCCAAGACTCCTCTCAGGCATGTCCTGCAGTGCTTTGACCCCAGCTTTAAGGCAGGCCTAATCCTGGGTTGCAACCCCAGACTCCTCCAAGGAAGATACCCAGGATTTTTTTTTCTCCTGTAAAGCAAGAGGTTTGCTCCAGAACCCACCCAAGACTCCTCTCAGGCATGTCCTGCAGTGCTTTGACCCCAGCTTTAAGGCAGGCCCAATCCTGGGTTGCAACCCCAGACTCCTCCAAGGAAGATACCCAGGATTTTTTTTCTCCTGTAAAGCAAGAGGTTTGCTCCAGAACCCACCCAAGACTCCTCTCAGGCATGTCCTGCAGTGCTTTGACCCCAGCTTTAAGGCAGGCCTAATCCTGGGTTGCAACCCCAGACTCCTCCAAGGAAGATACCCAGGATTTTTTTTCTCCTGTAAAGCAAGAGGTTTGCTCCAGAACCCACCCAAGACTCCTCTCAGGCATGTCCTGCAGTGCTTTGACCCCAGCTTTAAGGCAGGCCTAATCCTGGGTTGCAACCCCAGACTCCTCCAAGGAAGATACCCAGGATTTTTTTTCTCCTGTAAAGCAAGAGGTTTGCTCCAGAACCCACCCAAGACTCCTCTCAGGCATGTCCTGCAGTGCTTTGACCCCAGCTTTAAGGCAGGCCTAATCCTGGGTTGCAACCCCAGACTCCTCCAAGGAAGATACCCAGGATTTTTTTTTCTCCTGTAAAGCAAGAGGTTTGCTCCAGAACCCACCCAAGACTCCTCTCAGGCATGTCCTGCAGTGCTTTGACCCCAGCTTTAAGGCAGGCCTAATCCTGGGTTGCAACCCCAGACTCCTCCAAGGAAGATACCCAGGATTTTTTTTCTCCTGTAAAGCAAGAGGTTTGCTCCAGAACCCACCCAAGACTCCTCTCAGGCATGTCCTGCAGTGCTTTGACCCCAGCTTTAAGGCAGGCCTAATCCTGGGTTGCAACCCCAGACTCCTCCAAGGAAGATACCCAGGATTTTTTTTCTCCTGTAAAGCAAGAGGTTTGCTCCAGAACCCACCCAAGACTCCTCTCAGGCATGTCCTGCAGTGCTTTGACCCCAGCTTTAAGGCAGGCCTAATCCTGGGTTGCAACCCCAGACTCCTCCAAGGAAGATACCCAGGATTTTTTTTCTCCTGTAAAGCAAGAGGTTTGCTCCAGAACCCACCCAAGACTCCTCTCAGGCATGTCCTGCAGTGCTTTGACCCCAGCTTTAAGGCAGGCCCTAATCCTGGGTTGCAACCCCAGACTCCTCCAAGGAAGATACCCAGGATTTTTTTTCTCCTGTAAAGCAAGAGGTTTGCTCCAGAACCCACCCAAGACTCCTCTCAGGCATGTCCTGCAGTGCTTTGACCCCAGCTTTAAGGCAGGCCCTAATCCTGGGTTGCAACCCCAGACTCCTCCAAGGAAGATACCCAGGATTTTTTTTCTCCTGTAAAGCAAGAGGTTTGCTCCAGAACCCACCCAAGACTCCTCTCAGGCATGTCCTGCAGTGCTTTGACCCCAGCTTTAAGGCAGGCCTAATCCTGGGTTGCAACCCCAGACTCCTCCAAGGAAGATACCCAGGATTTTTTTTCTCCTGTAAAGCAAGAGGTTTGCTCCAGAACCCACCCAAGACTCCTCTCAGGCATGTCCTGCAGTGCTTTGACCCCAGCTTTAAGGCAGGCCCTAATCCTGGGTTGCAACCCCAGACTCCTCCAAGGAAGATACCCAGGATTTTTTTTCTCCTGTAAAGCAAGAGGTTTGCTCCAGAACCCACCCAAGACTCCTCTCAGGCATGTCCTGCAGTGCTTTGACCCCAGCTTTAAGGCAGGCCTAATCCTGGGTTGCAACCCCAGACTCCTCCAAGGAAGATACCCAGGATTTTTTTTCTCCTGTAAAGCAAGAGGTTTGCTCCAGAACCCACCCAAGACTCCTCTCAGGCATGTCCTGCAGTGCTTTGACCCCAGCTTTAAGGCAGGCCTAATCCTGGGTTGCAACCCCAGACTCCTCCAAGGAAGATACCCAGGATTTTTTTTCTCCTGTAAAGCAAGAGGTTTGCTCCAGAACCCACCCAAGACTCCTCTCAGGCATGTCCTGCAGTGCTTTGACCCCAGCTTTAAGGCAGGCCTAATCCTGGGTTGCAACCCCAGACTCCTCCAAGGAAGATACCCAGGATTTTTTTTCTCCTGTAAAGCAAGAGGTTTGCTCCAGAACCCACCCAAGACTCCCTCTCAGGCATGTCCTGCAGTGCTTTGACCCCAGCTTTAAGGCAGGCCTAATCCTGGGTTGCAACCCCAGACTCCTCCAAGGAAGATACCCAGGATTTTTTTTTCTCCTGTAAAGCAAGAGGTTTGCTCCAGAACCCACCCAAGACTCCTCTCAGGCATGTCCTGCAGTGCTTTGACCCCAGCTTTAAGGCAGGCCTAATCCTGGGTTGCAACCCCAGACTCCTCCAAGGAAGATACCCAGGATTTTTTTTTCTCCTGTAAAGCAAGAGGTTTGCTCCAGAACCCACCCAAGACTCCTCTCAGGCATGTCCTGCAGTGCTTTGACCCCAGCTTTAAGGCAGGCCCAATCCTGGGTTGCAACCCCAGACTCCTCCAAGGAAGATACCCAGGATTTTTTTTTCTCCTGTAAAGCAAGAGGTTTGCTCCAGAACCCACCCAAGACTCCTCTCAGGCATGTCCTGCAGTGCTTTGACCCCAGCTTTAAGGCAGGCCCAATCCTGGGTTGCAACCCCAGACTCCTCCAAGGAAGATACCCAGGATTTTTTTTCTCCTGTAAAGCAAGAGGTTTGCTCCAGAACCCACCCAAGACTCCTCTCAGGCATGTCCTGCAGTGCTTTGACCCCAGCTTTAAGGCAGGCCTAATCCTGGGTTGCAACCCCAGACTCCTCCAAGGAAGATACCCAGGATTTTTTTTCTCCTGTAAAGCAAGAGGTTTGCTCCAGAACCCACCCAAGACTCCTCTCAGGCATGTCCTGCAGTGCTTTGACCCCAGCTTTAAGGCAGGCCCAATCCTGGGTTGCAACCCCAGACTCCTCCAAGGAAGATACCCAGGATTTTTTTTCTCCTGTAAAGCAAGAGGTTTGCTCCAGAACCCACCCAAGACTCCTCTCAGGCATGTCCTGCAGTGCTTTGACCCCAGCTTTAAGGCAGGCCCAATCCTGGGTTGCAACCCCAGACTCCTCCAAGGAAGATACCCAGGATTTTTTTTCTCCTGTAAAGCAAGAGGTTTGCTCCAGAACCCACCCAAGACTCCTCTCAGGCATGTCCTGCAGTGCTTTGACCCCAGCTTTAAGGCAGGCCCAATCCTGGGTTGCAACCCCAGACTCCTCCAAGGAAGATACCCAGGATTTTTTTTCTCCTGTAAAGCAAGAGGTTTGCTCCAGAACCCACCCAAGACTCCTCTCAGGCATGTCCTGCAGTGCTTTGACCCCAGCTTTAAGGCAGGCCTAATCCTGGGTTGCAACCCCAGACTCCTCCAAGGAAGATACCCAGGATTTTTTTTTCTCCTGTAAAGCAAGAGGTTTGCTCCAGAACCCACCCAAGACTCCTCTCAGGGGCATGTCCTGCAGTGCTTTGACCCCAGCTTTAAGGCAGGCCCAATCCTGGGTTGCAACCCAGACTCCTCCAAGGAAGATACCCAGGATTTTTTTTCTCCTGTAAAGCAAGAGGTTTGCTCCAGAACCCACCCAAGACTCCTCTCAGGCATGTCCTGCAGTGCTTTGACCCCAGCTTTAAGGCAGGCCCTAATCCTGGGTTGCAACCCCAGACTCCTCCAAGGAAGATACCCAGGATTTTTTTTCTCCTGTAAAGCAAGAGGTTTGCTCCAGAACCCACCCAAGACTCCTCTCAGGCATGTCCTGCAGTGCTTTGACCCCAGCTTTAAGGCAGGCCCAATCCTGGGTTGCAACCCCAGACTCCTCCAAGGAAGATACCCAGGATTTTTTTTTCTCCTGTAAAGCAAGAGGTTTGCTCCAGAACCCACCCAAGACTCCTCTCAGGCATGTCCTGCAGTGCTTTGACCCCAGCTTTAAGGCAGGCCCAATCCTGGGTTGCAACCCCAGACTCCTCCAAGGAAGATACCCAGGATTTTTTTTCTCCTGTAAAGCAAGAGGTTTGCTCCAGAACCCACCCAAGACTCCTCTCAGGCATGTCCTGCAGTGCTTTGGACCCCAGCTTTAAGGCAGGCCCTAATCCTGGGTTGCAACCCCAGACTCCTCCAAGGAAGATACCCAGGATTTTTTTTCTCCTGTAAAGCAAGAGGTTTGCTCCAGAACCCACCCAAGACTCCTCTCAGGCATGTCCTGCAGTGCTTTGACCCCAGCTTTAAGGCAGGCCCTAATCCTGGGTTGCAACCCCAGACTCCTCCAAGGAAGATACCCAGGATTTTTTTTCTCCTGTAAAGCAAGAGGTTTGCTCCAGAACCCACCCAAGACTCCTCTCAGGCATGTCCTGCAGTGCTTTGACCCCAGCTTTAAGGCAGGCCAATCCTGGGTTGCAACCCCAGACTCCTCCAAGGAAGATACCCAGGATTTTTTTTCTCCTGTAAAGCAAGAGGTTTGCTCCAGAACCCACCCAAGACTCCTCTCAGGCATGTCCTGCAGTGCTTTGACCCCAGCTTTAAGGCAGGCCTAATCCTGGGTTGCAACCCCAGACTCCTCCAAGAAGATACCCAGGATTTTTTTTCTCCTGTAAAGCAAGAGGTTTGCTCCAGAACCCACCCAAGACTCCTCTCAGGCATGTCCTGCAGTGCTTTGACCCCAGCTTTAAGGCAGGCCTAATCCTGGGTTGCAACCCAGACTCCTCCAAGGAAGATACCCAGGATTTTTTTTTCTCCTGTAAAGCAAGAGGTTTGCTCCAGAACCCACCCAAGACTCCTCTCAGGCATGTCCTGCAGTGCTTTGACCCCAGCTTTAAGGCAGGCCTAATCCTGGGTTGCAACCCCAGACTCCTCCAAGGAAGATACCCAGGATTTTTTTTCTCCTGTAAAGCAAGAGGTTTGCTCCAGAACCCACCCAAGACTCCTCTCAGGCATGTCCTGCAGTGCTTTGACCCCAGCTTTAAGGCAGGCCTAATCCTGGGTTGCAACCCCAGACTCCTCCAAGGAAGATACCCAGGATTTTTTTTCTCCTGTAAAGCAAGAGGTTTGCTCCAGAACCCACCCAAGACTCCTCTCAGGCATGTCCTGCAGTGCTTTGACCCCAGCTTTAAGGCAGGCCCTAATCCTGGGTTGCAACCCCAGACTCCTCCAAGGAAGATACCCAGGATTTTTTTTCTCCTGTAAAGCAAGAGGTTTGCTCCAGAACCCACCCAAGACTCCTCTCAGGCATGTCCTGCAGTGCTTTGACCCCAGCTTTAAGGCAGGCCTAATCCTGGGTTGCAACCCCAGACTCCTCCAAGGAAGATACCCAGGATTTTTTTTCTCCTGTAAAGCAAGAGGTTTGCTCCAGAACCCACCCAAGACTCCTCTCAGGCATGTCCTGCAGTGCTTTGACCCCAGCTTTAAGGCAGGCCTAATCCTGGGTTGCAACCCCAGACTCCTCCAAGGAAGATACCCAGGATTTTTTTTCTCCTGTAAAGCAAGAGGTTTGCTCCAGAACCCACCCAAGACTCCTCTCAGGCATGTCCTGCAGTGCTTTGACCCCAGCTTTAAGGCAGGCCTAATCCTGGGTTGCAACCCCAGACTCCTCCAAGGAAGATACCCAGGATTTTTTTTTCTCCTGTAAAGCAAGAGGTTTGCTCCAGAACCCACCCAAGACTCCTCTCAGGCATGTCCTGCAGTGCTTTGACCCCAGCTTTAAGGCAGGCCCAATCCTGGGTTGCAACCCCAGACTCCTCCAAGGAAGATACCCAGGATTTTTTTTCTCCTGTAAAGCAAGAGGTTTGCTCCAGAACCCACCCAAGACTCCTCTCAGGCATGTCCTGCAGTGCTTTGACCCCAGCTTTAAGGCAGGCCCAATCCTGGGTTTGCAACCCCAGACTCCTCCAAGGAAGATACCCAGGATTTTTTTCTCCTGTAAAGCAAGAGGTTTGCTCCAGAACCCACCCAAGACTCCTCTCAGGCATGTCCTGCAGTGCTTTGACCCCAGCTTTAAGGCAGGCCTAATCCTGGGTTGCAACCCCAGACTCCTCCAAGGAAGATACCCAGGATTTTTTTTCTCCTGTAAAGCAAGAGGTTTGCTCCAGAACCCACCCAAGACTCCTCTCAGGCATGTCCTGCAGTGCTTTGACCCCAGCTTTAAGGCAGGCCTAATCCTGGGTTGCAACCCCAGACTCCTCCAAGGAAGATACCCAGGATTTTTTTTCTCCTGTAAAGCAAGAGGTTTGCTCCAGAACCCACCCAAGACTCCTCTCAGGCATGTCCTGCAGTGCTTTGACCCCAGCTTTAAGGCAGGCCCAATCCTGGGTTGCAACCCCAGACTCCTCCAAGGAAGATACCCAGGATTTTTTTTCTCCTGTAAGCAAGAGGTTTGCTCCAGAACCCACCCAAGACTCCTCTCAGGCATGTCCTGCAGTGCTTTGACCCCAGCTTTAAGGCAGGCCAATCCTGGGTTGCAACCCCAGACTCCTCCAAGGAAGATACCCAGGATTTTTTTTCTCCCTGTAAAGCAAGAGGTTTGCTCCAGAACCCACCCAAGACTCCTCTCAGGCATGTCCTGCAGTGCTTTGACCCCAGCTTTAAGGCAGGCCCAATCCTGGGTTGCAACCCCCAGACTCCTCCAAGGAAGATACCCAGGATTTTTTTTCTCCTGTAAAGCAAGAGGTTTGCTCCAGAACCCACCCAAGACTCCTCTCAGGCATGTCCTGCAGTGCTTTGACCCCAGCTTTAAGGGCAGGCCCTAATCCTGGGTTGCAACCCCAGACTCCTCCAAGGAAGATACCAGGATTTTTTTTCTCCTGTAAAGCAAGAGGTTTGCTCCAGAACCCACCCAAGACTCCTCTCAGGCATGTCCTGCAGTGCTTTGACCCCAGCTTTAAGGCAGGCCCAATCCTGGGTTGCAACCCCAGACTCCTCCAAGGAAGATACCCAGGATTTTTTTTCTCCTGTAAAGCAAGAGGTTTGCTCCAGAACCCACCCAAGACTCCTCTCAGGCATGTCCTGCAGTGCTTTGACCCACAGCTTTAAGGCAGGCCTAATCCTGGGTTGCAACCCAGACTCCTCCAAGGAAGATACCCAGGATTTTTTTTCTCCTGTAAAGCAAGAGGTTTGCTCAGAACCCACCCAAGACTCCTCTCAGGCATGTCCTGCAGTGCTTTGACCCCAGCTTTAAGGCAGGCCCAATCCTGGGTTGCAACCCCAGACTCCTCCAAGGAAGATACCCAGGATTTTTTTTCTCCTGTAAAGCAAGAGGTTTGCTCCAGAACCCACCCAAGACTCCTCTCAGGCATGTCCTGCAGTGCTTTGACCCCAGCTTTAAGGCAGGCCCAATCCTGGGTTGCAACCCCAGACTCCTCCAAGGAAGATACCCAGGATTTTTTTCTCCTGTAAAGCAAGAGGTTTGCTCCAGAACCCCACCCAAGACTCCTCTCAGGCATGTCCTGCAGTGCTTTGACCCCAGCTTTAAGGCAGGCCTAATCCTGGGTTGCAACCCCAGACTCTCCAAGGAAGATACCCAGGATTTTTTTTCTCCTGTAAAGCAAGAGGTTTGCTCCAGAACCCACCCAAGACTCCTCTCAGGCATGTCCTGCAGTGCTTTGACCCCCAGCTTTAAGGCAGGCCAATCCTGGGTTGCAACCCCAGACTCCTCCAAGGAAGATACCCAGGATTTTTTTTCTCCTGTAAAGCAAGAGGTTTGCTCCAGAACCCACCCAAGACTCCTCTCAGGCATGTCCTGCAGTGCTTTGACCCCAGCTTTAAGGGCACGGCCCAATCCTGGGTTGCAACCCCAGACTCCTCCAAGGAAGATACCCAGGATTTTTTTTCTCCTGTAAAGCAAGAGGTTTGCTCCAGAACCCACCCAAGACTCCTCTCAGGCATGTCCTGCAGTGCTTTGACCCCAGCTTTAAGGCAGGCCTAATCCTGGGTTGCAACCCCAGACTCCTCCAAGGAAGATACCCAGGATTTTTTTTCTCCTGTAAAGCAAGAGGTTTGCTCCTAGAACCCACCCAAGACTCCTCTCAGGCATGTCCTGCAGTGCTTTGACCCCAGCTTTAAGGCAGGCCTAATCCTGGGTTGCAACCCCAGACTCCTCCAAGGAAGATACCCAGGATTTTTTTTCTCCTGTAAAGCAAGAGGTTTGCTCCAGAACCCACCCAAGACT
>NW_027436991.1:0-52824 GCF_047716275.1 Strix uralensis
CGAAGCAATGTGAACACTTGTGCTTCCCAGGCACAGAGAAGGTGCTAGCAGGGAATTCTCTGCCTGCCTTTCCCCAGTGCTCTGCAAGCTCTCCAGGACAACATAAAATCTGGGGCTCTGTGCTTTCTTTCGTTCTGAACAAGTGTTACTGTTTTCTGCACAAAAGCGATTCTGCGAAGCAATGTGAACAGGCACAGAGAAGGTGCTAGCAGGGAATTCTCTGCCTGCCTTTCCCCAGTGCTCTGCAAGCTCTCCAGGACAACATAAAATCTGGGGCTCTGTGCTTTCTTTCGTTCTGAACAAGTGTTACTGTTTTCTGCACAAAAGCGATTCTGCGAAGCAATGTGAACACTTGTGCTTCCCAGGCACAGAGAAGGTGCTAGCAGGGAATTCTCTGCCTGCCTTTCCCCAGTGCTCTGCAAGCTCTCCAGGACAACATAAAATCTGGGGCTCTGTGCTTTCTTTCGTTCTGAACAAGTGTTACTGTTTTCTGCACAAAAGCGATTCTGCGAAGCAATGTGAACACTTGTGCTTCCCAGGCACAGAGAAGGTGCTAGCAGGGAATTCTCTGCCTGCCTTTCCCCAGTGCTCTGCAAGCTCTCCAGGACAACATAAAATCTGGGGCTCTGTGCTTTCTTTCGTTCGGAACAAGTGTTACTGTTTTCTGCACAAAAGCGATTCTGCGAAGCAATGTGAACACTTGTGCTTCCCAGGCACAGAGAAGGTGCTAGCAGGGAATTCTCTGCCTGCCTTTCCCCAGTGCTCTGCAAGCTCTCCAGGACAACATAAAATCTGGGGGCTCTGTGCTTTCTTTCGTTCGGAACAAGTGTTACTGTTTTCTGCACAAAAGCGATTCTGCGAAGCAATGTGAACACTTCTGTTTCCCAGGTACAGAGAAGGTGCTAGCAGGGAATTCTCTGCCTGCTTTTCCCCAGTGCTCTGCAAGCTCTCCAGGACAACAGCAAATCTGGGGCTCTGTGCTTTCTTTCGTTCTGAACAAGTGTTACTGTTTTCTGCACAAAAGCGATTCTGCGAAGCAATGTGAACAGGCACAGAGAAGGTGCTAGCAGGGAATTCTCTGCCTGCCTTTCCCCAGTGCTCTGCAAGCTCTCCAGGACAACATAAAATCTGGGGCTCTGTGCTTTCTTTCGTTCTGAACAAGTGTTACTGTTTTCTGCACAAAAGCGATTCTGCGAAGCAATGTGAACACTTGTGCTTCCCAGGCACAGAGAAGGTGCTAGCAGGGAATTCTCTGCCTGCCTTTCCCCAGTGCTCTGCAAGCTCTCCAGGACAACATAAAATCTGGGGCTCTGTGCTTTCTTTCGTTCTGAACAAGTGTTACTGTTTTCTGCACAAAAGCGATTCTGCGAAGCAATGTGAACACTTGTGCTTCCCAGGCACAGAGAAGGTGCTAGCAGGGAATTCTCTGCCTGCCTTTCCCCAGTGCTCTGCAAGCTCTCCAGGACAACATAAAATCTGGGGCTCTGTGCTTTCTTTCGTTCTGAACAAGTGTTACTGTTTTCTGCACAAAAGCGATTCTGCGAAGCAATGTGAACACTTGTGCTTCCCAGGCACAGAGAAGGTGCTAGCAGGGAATTCTCTGCCTGCCTTTCCCCAGTGCTCTGCAAGCTCTCCAGGACAACATAAAATCTGGGGCTCTGTGCTTTCTTTCGTTCTGAACAAGTGTTACTGTTTTCTGCACAAAAGCGATTCTGCGAAGCAATGTGAACACTTGTGCTTCCCAGGCACAGAGAAGGTGCTAGCAGGGAATTCTCTGCCTGCCTTTCCCCAGTGCTCTGCAAGCTCTCCAGGACAACATAAAATCTGGGGCTCTGTGCTTTCTTTCGTTCTGAACAAGTGTTACTGTTTTCTGCACAAAAGCGATTCTGCGAAGCAATGTGAACACTTCTGTTTCCCAGGTACAGAGAAGGTGCTAGCAGGGAATTCTCTGCCTGCTTTTCCCCAGTGCTCTGCAAGCTCTCCAGGACAACATAAAATCTGGGGCTCTGTGCTTTCTTTCGTTCTGAACAAGTGTTACTGTTTTCTGCACAAAAGCGATTCTGCGAAGCAATGTGAACACTTCTGCTTCCCAGGCACAGAGAAGGTGCTAGCAGGGAATTCTCTGCCTGCCTTTCCCCAGTGCTCTGCAAGCTCTCCAGGACAACATAAAATCTGGGGCTCTGTGCTTTCTTTCGTTCTGAACAAGTGTTACTGTTTTCTGCACAAAAGCGATTCTGCGAAGCAATGTGAACACTTGTGCTTCCCAGGCACAGAGAAGGTGCTAGCAGGGAATTCTCTGCCTGCCTTTCCCCAGTGCTCTGCAAGCTCTCCAGGACAACATAAAATCTGGGGCTCTGTGCTTTCTTTCGTTCTGAACAAGTGTTACTGTTTTCTGCACAAAAGCGATTCTGCGAAGCAATGTGAACACTTGTGCTTCCCAGGCACAGAGAAGGTGCTAGCAGGGAATTCTCTGCCTGCCTTTCCCCAGTGCTCTGCAAGCTCTCCAGGACAACATAAAATCTGGGGCTCTGTGCTTTCTTTCGTTCTGAACAAGTGTTACTGTTTTCTGCACAAAAGCGATTCTGCGAAGCAATGTGAACACTTGTGCTTCCCAGGCACAGAGAAGGTGCTAGCAGGGAATTCTCTGCCTGCCTTTCCCCAGTGCTCTGCAAGCTCTCCAGGACAACATAAATTCTGGGGCTCTGTGCTTTCTTTCGTTCTGAACAAGTGTTACTGTTTTCTGCACAAAAGCGATTCTGCGAAACAATGTGAACAGGCACAGAGAAGGTGCTAGCAGGGAATTCTCTGCCTGCCTTTCCCCAGTGCTCTGCAAGCTCTCCAGGACAACAGCAAATCTGGGGCTCTGTGCTTTCTTTCGTTCTGAACAAGTGTTACTGTTTTCTGCACAAAAGCGATTCTGCGAAGCAATGTGAACACTTGTGCTTCCCAGGCACAGAGAAGGTGCTAGCAGGGAATTCTCTGCCTGCCTTTCCCCAGTGCTCTGCAAGCTCTCCAGGAGAACATAAAATCTGGGGCTCTGTGCTTTCTTTCGTTCGGAACAAGTGTTACTGTTTTCTGCACAAAAGCGATTCTGCGAAGCAATGTGAACACTTGTGCTTCCCAGGCACAGAGAAGGTGCTAGCAGGGAATTCTCTGCCTGCCTTTCCCCAGTGCTCTGCAAGCTCTCCAGGACAACATAAAATCTGGGGCTCTGTGCTTTCTTTCGTTCTGAACAAGTGTTACTGTTTTCTGCACAAAAGCGATTCTGCGAAGCAATGTGAACACTTGTGCTTCCCAGGCACAGAGAAGGTGCTAGCAGGGAATTCTCTGCCTGCCTTTCCCCAGTGCTCTGCAAGCTCTCCAGGACAACATAAAATCTGGGGCTCTGTGCTTTCTTTCGTTCTGAACAAGTGTTACTGTTTTCTGCACAAAAGCGATTCTGCGAAGCAATGTGAACACTTCTGCTTCCCAGGCACAGAGAAAGTGCTAGCAGGGAATTCTCTGCCTGCCTTTCCCCAGTGCTCTGCAAGCTCTCCAGGACAACATAAAATCTGGGGCTCTGTGCTTTCTTTCGTTCTGAACAAGTGTTACTGTTTTCTGCACAAAAGCGATTCTGCGAAGCAATGTGAACACTTCTGCTTCCCAGGCACAGAGAAAGTGCTAGCAGGGAATTCTCTGCCTGCCTTTCCCCAGTGCTCTGCAAGCTCTCCAGGACAACATAAAATCTGGGGCTCTGTGCTTTCTTTCGTTCTGAACAAGTGTTACTGTTTTCTGCACAAAAGCGATTCTGCGATGCAATGTGAACAGGCACAGAGAAGGTGCTAGCAGGGAATTCTCTGCCTGCCTTTCCCCAGTGCTCTGCAAGCTCTCCAGGACAACAGCAAATCTGGGGCTCTGTGCTTTCTTTCGTTCTGAACAAGTGTTACTGTTTTCTGCACAAAAGCGATTCTGCGAAGCAATGTGAACACTTGTGCTTCCCAGGCACAGAGAAGGTGCTAGCAGGGAATTCTCTGCCTGCCTTTCCCCAGTGCTCTGCAAGCTCTCCAGGACAACATAAAATCTGGGGCTCTGTGCTTTCTTTCGTTCTGAACAAGTGTTACTGTTTTCTGCACAAAAGCGATTCTGCGAAGCAATGTGAACACTTGTGCTTCCCAGGCACAGAGAAGGTGCTAGCAGGGAATTCTCTGCCTGCCTTTCCCCAGTGCTCTGCAAGCTCTCCAGGACAACATAAAATCTGGGGCTCTGTGCTTTCTTTCGTTCTGAACAAGTGTTACTGTTTTCTGCACAAAAGCGATTCTGCGAAGCAATGTGAACACTTGTGCTTCCCAGGCACAGAGAAGGTGCTAGCAGGGAATTCTCTGCCTGCCTTTCCCCAGTGCTCTGCAAGCTCTCCAGGACAACATAAATTCTGGGGCTCTGTGCTTTCTTTCGTTCTGAACAAGTGTTACTGTTTTCTGCACAAAAGCGATTCTGCGAAACAATGTGAACAGGCACAGAGAAGGTGCTAGCAGGGAATTCTCTGCCTGCCTTTCCCCAGTGCTCTGCAAGCTCTCCAGGACAACAGCAAATCTGGGGCTCTGTGCTTTCTTTCGTTCTGAACAAGTGTTACTGTTTTCTGCACAAAAGCGATTCTGCGAAGCAATGTGAACACTTGTGCTTCCCAGGCACAGAGAAGGTGCTAGCAGGGAATTCTCTGCCTGCCTTTCCCCAGTGCTCTGCAAGCTCTCCAGGACAACATAAAATCTGGGGCTCTGTGCTTTCTTTCGTTCGGAACAAGTGTTACTGTTTTCTGCACAAAAGCGATTCTGCGAAGCAATGTGAACACTTCTGTTTCCCAGGTACAGAGAAGGTGCTAGCAGGGAATTCTCTGCCTGCTTTTCCCCAGTGCTCTGCAAGCTCTCCAGGACAACAGCAAATCTGGGGCTCTGTGCTTTCTTTCGTTCTGAACAAGTGTTACTGTTTTCTGCACAAAAGCGATTCTGCGAAGCAATGTGAACAGGCACAGAGAAGGTGCTAGCAGGGAATTCTCTGCCTGCCTTTCCCCAGTGCTCTGCAAGCTCTCCAGGACAACATAAAATCTGGGGCTCTGTGCTTTCTTTCGTTCTGAACAAGTGTTACTGTTTTCTGCACAAAAGCGATTCTGCGAAGCAATGTGAACACTTGTGCTTCCCAGGCACAGAGAAGGTGCTAGCAGGGAATTCTCTGCCTGCCTTTCCCCAGTGCTCTGCAAGCTCTCCAGGACAACATAAAATCTGGGGCTCTGTGCTTTCTTTCGTTCTGAACAAGTGTTACTGTTTTCTGCACAAAAGCGATTCTGCGAAGCAATGTGAACACTTGTGCTTCCCAGGCACAGAGAAGGTGCTAGCAGGGAATTCTCTGCCTGCCTTTCCCCAGTGCTCTGCAAGCTCTCCAGGACAACATAAAATCTGGGGCTCTGTGCTTTCTTTCGTTCTGAACAAGTGTTACTGTTTTCTGCACAAAAGCGATTCTGCGAAGCAATGTGAACACTTGTGCTTCCCAGGCACAGAGAAGGTGCTAGCAGGGAATTCTCTGCCTGCCTTTCCCCAGTGCTCTGCAAGCTCTCCAGGACAACATAAAATCTGGGGCTCTGTGCTTTCTTTCGTTCTGAACAAGTGTTACTGTTTTCTGCACAAAAGCGATTCTGCGAAGCAATGTGAACACTTGTGCTTCCCAGGCACAGAGAAGGTGCTAGCAGGGAATTCTCTGCCTGCCTTTCCCCAGTGCTCTGCAAGCTCTCCAGGACAACATAAAATCTGGGGCTCTGTGCTTTCTTTCGTTCTGAACAAGTGTTACTGTTTTCTGCACAAAAGCGATTCTGCGAAGCAATGTGAACACTTCTGTTTCCCAGGTACAGAGAAGGTGCTAGCAGGGAATTCTCTGCCTGCTTTTCCCCAGTGCTCTGCAAGCTCTCCAGGACAACATAAAATCTGGGGCTCTGTGCTTTCTTTCGTTCTGAACAAGTGTTACTGTTTTCTGCACAAAAGCGATTCTGCGAAGCAATGTGAACACTTGTGCTTCCCAGGCACAGAGAAGGTGCTAGCAGGGAATTCTCTGCCTGCCTTTCCCCAGTGCTCTGCAAGCTCTCCAGGACAACATAAAATCTGGGGCTCTGTGCTTTCTTTCGTTCTGAACAAGTGTTACTGTTTTCTGCACAAAAGCGATTCTGCGAAGCAATGTGAACACTTGTGCTTCCCAGGCACAGAGAAGGTGCTAGCAGGGAATTCTCTGCCTGCCTTTCCCCAGTGCTCTGCAAGCTCTCCAGGACAACATAAAATCTGGGGCTCTGTGCTTTCTTTCGTTCTGAACAAGTGTTACTGTTTTCTGCACAAAAGCGATTCTGCGAAGCAATGTGAACACTTGTGCTTCCCAGGCACAGAGAAGGTGCTAGCAGGGAATTCTCTGCCTGCCTTTCCCCAGTGCTCTGCAAGCTCTCCAGGACAACATAAATTCTGGGGCTCTGTGCTTTCTTTCGTTCTGAACAAGTGTTACTGTTTTCTGCACAAAAGCGATTCTGCGAAACAATGTGAACAGGCACAGAGAAGGTGCTAGCAGGGAATTCTCTGCCTGCCTTTCCCCAGTGCTCTGCAAGCTCTCCAGGACAACAGCAAATCTGGGGCTCTGTGCTTTCTTTCGTTCTGAACAAGTGTTACTGTTTTCTGCACAAAAGCGATTCTGCGAAGCAATGTGAACACTTGTGCTTCCCAGGCACAGAGAAGGTGCTAGCAGGGAATTCTCTGCCTGCCTTTCCCCAGTGCTCTGCAAGCTCTCCAGGAGAACATAAAATCTGGGGCTCTGTGCTTTCTTTCGTTCGGAACAAGTGTTACTGTTTTCTGCACAAAAGCGATTCTGCGAAGCAATGTGAACACTTGTGCTTCCCAGGCACAGAGAAGGTGCTAGCAGGGAATTCTCTGCCTGCCTTTCCCCAGTGCTCTGCAAGCTCTCCAGGACAACATAAAATCTGGGGCTCTGTGCTTTCTTTCGTTCTGAACAAGTGTTACTGTTTTCTGCACAAAAGCGATTCTGCGAAGCAATGTGAACACTTGTGCTTCCCAGGCACAGAGAAGGTGCTAGCAGGGAATTCTCTGCCTGCCTTTCCCCAGTGCTCTGCAAGCTCTCCAGGACAACATAAAATCTGGGGCTCTGTGCTTTCTTTCGTTCTGAACAAGTGTTACTGTTTTCTGCACAAAAGCGATTCTGCGAAGCAATGTGAACACTTCTGCTTCCCAGGCACAGAGAAAGTGCTAGCAGGGAATTCTCTGCCTGCCTTTCCCCAGTGCTCTGCAAGCTCTCCAGGACAACATAAAATCTGGGGCTCTGTGCTTTCTTTCGTTCTGAACAAGTGTTACTGTTTTCTGCACAAAAGCGATTCTGCGAAGCAATGTGAACACTTCTGCTTCCCAGGCACAGAGAAAGTGCTAGCAGGGAATTCTCTGCCTGCCTTTCCCCAGTGCTCTGCAAGCTCTCCAGGACAACATAAAATCTGGGGCTCTGTGCTTTCTTTCGTTCTGAACAAGTGTTACTGTTTTCTGCACAAAAGCGATTCTGCGATGCAATGTGAACAGGCACAGAGAAGGTGCTAGCAGGGAATTCTCTGCCTGCCTTTCCCCAGTGCTCTGCAAGCTCTCCAGGACAACAGCAAATCTGGGGCTCTGTGCTTTCTTTCGTTCTGAACAAGTGTTACTGTTTTCTGCACAAAAGCGATTCTGCGAAGCAATGTGAACACTTGTGCTTCCCAGGCACAGAGAAGGTGCTAGCAGGGAATTCTCTGCCTGCCTTTCCCCAGTGCTCTGCAAGCTCTCCAGGACAACATAAAATCTGGGGCTCTGTGCTTTCTTTCGTTCTGAACAAGTGTTACTGTTTTCTGCACAAAAGCGATTCTGCGAAGCAATGTGAACACTTGTGCTTCCCAGGCACAGAGAAGGTGCTAGCAGGGAATTCTCTGCCTGCCTTTCCCCAGTGCTCTGCAAGCTCTCCAGGACAACATAAAATCTGGGGCTCTGTGCTTTCTTTCGTTCTGAACAAGTGTTACTGTTTTCTGCACAAAAGCGATTCTGCGAAGCAATGTGAACACTTGTGCTTCCCAGGCACAGAGAAGGTGCTAGCAGGGAATTCTCTGCCTGCCTTTCCCCAGTGCTCTGCAAGCTCTCCAGGACAACATAAATTCTGGGGCTCTGTGCTTTCTTTCGTTCTGAACAAGTGTTACTGTTTTCTGCACAAAAGCGATTCTGCGAAACAATGTGAACAGGCACAGAGAAGGTGCTAGCAGGGAATTCTCTGCCTGCCTTTCCCCAGTGCTCTGCAAGCTCTCCAGGACAACAGCAAATCTGGGGCTCTGTGCTTTCTTTCGTTCTGAACAAGTGTTACTGTTTTCTGCACAAAAGCGATTCTGCGAAGCAATGTGAACACTTGTGCTTCCCAGGCACAGAGAAGGTGCTAGCAGGGAATTCTCTGCCTGCCTTTCCCCAGTGCTCTGCAAGCTCTCCAGGACAACATAAAATCTGGGGCTCTGTGCTTTCTTTCGTTCGGAACAAGTGTTACTGTTTTCTGCACAAAAGCGATTCTGCGAAGCAATGTGAACACTTGTGCTTCCCAGGCACAGAGAAGGTGCTAGCAGGGAATTCTCTGCCTGCCTTTCCCCAGTGCTCTGCAAGCTCTCCAGGACAACATAAAATCTGGGGCTCTGTGCTTTCTTTCGTTCTGAACAAGTGTTACTGTTTTCTGCACAAAAGCGATTCTGCGAAGCAATGTGAACACTTCTGCTTCCCAGGCACAGAGAAAGTGCTAGCAGGGAATTCTCTGCCTGCCTTTCCCCAGTGCTCTGCAAGCTCTCCAGGACAACATAAAATCTGGGGCTCTGTGCTTTCTTTCGTTCTGAACAAGTGTTACTGTTTTCTGCACAAAAGCGATTCTGCGATGCAATGTGAACAGGCACAGAGAAGGTGCTAGCAGGGAATTCTCTGCCTGCCTTTCCCCAGTGCTCTGCAAGCTCTCCAGGACAACAGCAAATCTGGGGCTCTGTGCTTTCTTTCGTTCTGAACAAGTGTTACTGTTTTCTGCACAAAAGCGATTCTGCGAAGCAATGTGAACACTTGTGCTTCCCAGGCACAGAGAAGGTGCTAGCAGGGAATTCTCTGCCTGCCTTTCCCCAGTGCTCTGCAAGCTCTCCAGGAGAACATAAAATCTGGGGCTCTGTGCTTTCTTTCGTTCTGAACAAGTGTTACTGTTTTCTGCACAAAAGCGATTCTGCGAAGCAATGTGAACACTTGTGCTTCCCAGGCACAGAGAAGGTGCTAGCAGGGAATTCTCTGCCTGCCTTTCCCCAGTGCTCTGCAAGCTCTCCAGGACAACATAAAATCTGGGGCTCTGTGCTTTCTTTCGTTCTGAACAAGTGTTACTGTTTTCTGCACAAAAGCGATTCTGCGAAGCAATGTGAACACTTCTGCTTCCCAGGCACAGAGAAAGTGCTAGCAGGGAATTCTCTGCCTGCCTTTCCCCAGTGCTCTGCAAGCTCTCCAGGACAACATAAAATCTGGGGCTCTGTGCTTTCTTTCGTTCTGAACAAGTGTTACTGTTTTCTGCACAAAAGCGATTCTGCGAAGCAATGTGAACACTTCTGCTTCCCAGGCACAGAGAAAGTGCTAGCAGGGAATTCTCTGCCTGCCTTTCCCCAGTGCTCTGCAAGCTCTCCAGGACAACATAAAATCTGGGGCTCTGTGCTTTCTTTCGTTCTGAACAAGTGTTACTGTTTTCTGCACAAAAGCGATTCTGCGATGCAATGTGAACAGGCACAGAGAAGGTGCTAGCAGGGAATTCTCTGCCTGCCTTTCCCCAGTGCTCTGCAAGCTCTCCAGGACAACAGCAAATCTGGGGCTCTGTGCTTTCTTTCGTTCTGAACAAGTGTTACTGTTTTCTGCACAAAAGCGATTCTGCGAAGCAATGTGAACACTTGTGCTTCCCAGGCACAGAGAAGGTGCTAGCAGGGAATTCTCTGCCTGCCTTTCCCCAGTGCTCTGCAAGCTCTCCAGGACAACATAAAATCTGGGGCTCTGTGCTTTCTTTCGTTCTGAACAAGTGTTACTGTTTTCTGCACAAAAGCGATTCTGCGAAGCAATGTGAACACTTGTGCTTCCCAGGCACAGAGAAGGTGCTAGCAGGGAATTCTCTGCCTGCCTTTCCCCAGTGCTCTGCAAGCTCTCCAGGACAACATAAAATCTGGGGCTCTGTGCTTTCTTTCGTTCTGAACAAGTGTTACTGTTTTCTGCACAAAAGCGATTCTGCGAAGCAATGTGAACACTTGTGCTTCCCAGGCACAGAGAAGGTGCTAGCAGGGAATTCTCTGCCTGCCTTTCCCCAGTGCTCTGCAAGCTCTCCAGGACAACATAAATTCTGGGGCTCTGTGCTTTCTTTCGTTCTGAACAAGTGTTACTGTTTTCTGCACAAAAGCGATTCTGCGAAACAATGTGAACAGGCACAGAGAAGGTGCTAGCAGGGAATTCTCTGCCTGCCTTTCCCCAGTGCTCTGCAAGCTCTCCAGGACAACAGCAAATCTGGGGCTCTGTGCTTTCTTTCGTTCTGAACAAGTGTTACTGTTTTCTGCACAAAAGCGATTCTGCGAAGCAATGTGAACACTTGTGCTTCCCAGGCACAGAGAAGGTGCTAGCAGGGAATTCTCTGCCTGCCTTTCCCCAGTGCTCTGCAAGCTCTCCAGGACAACATAAAATCTGGGGCTCTGTGCTTTCTTTCGTTCGGAACAAGTGTTACTGTTTTCTGCACAAAAGCGATTCTGCGAAGCAATGTGAACACTTGTGCTTCCCAGGCACAGAGAAGGTGCTAGCAGGGAATTCTCTGCCTGCCTTTCCCCAGTGCTCTGCAAGCTCTCCAGGACAACATAAAATCTGGGGCTCTGTGCTTTCTTTCGTTCTGAACAAGTGTTACTGTTTTCTGCACAAAAGCGATTCTGCGAAGCAATGTGAACACTTCTGCTTCCCAGGCACAGAGAAAGTGCTAGCAGGGAATTCTCTGCCTGCCTTTCCCCAGTGCTCTGCAAGCTCTCCAGGACAACATAAAATCTGGGGCTCTGTGCTTTCTTTCGTTCTGAACAAGTGTTACTGTTTTCTGCACAAAAGCGATTCTGCGATGCAATGTGAACAGGCACAGAGAAGGTGCTAGCAGGGAATTCTCTGCCTGCCTTTCCCCAGTGCTCTGCAAGCTCTCCAGGACAACAGCAAATCTGGGGCTCTGTGCTTTCTTTCGTTCTGAACAAGTGTTACTGTTTTCTGCACAAAAGCGATTCTGCGAAGCAATGTGAACACTTGTGCTTCCCAGGCACAGAGAAGGTGCTAGCAGGGAATTCTCTGCCTGCCTTTCCCCAGTGCTCTGCAAGCTCTCCAGGAGAACATAAAATCTGGGGCTCTGTGCTTTCTTTCGTTCTGAACAAGTGTTACTGTTTTCTGCACAAAAGCGATTCTGCGAATCAATGTGAACACTTGTGCTTCCCAGGCACAGAGAAGGTGCTAGCAGGGAATTCTCTGCCTGCCTTTCCCCAGTGCTCTGCAAGCTCTCCAGGACAACATAAAATCTGGGGCTCTGTGCTTTCTTTCGTTCTGAACAAGTGTTACTGTTTTCTGCACAAAAGCGATTCTGCGAAGCAATGTGAACACTTCTGCTTCCCAGGCACAGAGAAGGTGCTAGCAGGGAATTCTCTGCCTGCCTTTCCCCAGTGCTCTGCAAGCTCTCCAGGACAACATAAAATCTGGGGCTCTGTGCTTTCTTTCGTTCTGAACAAGTGTTACTGTTTTCTGCACAAAAGCGATTCTGCGATGCAATGTGAACAGGCACAGAGAAGGTGCTAGCAGGGAATTCTCTGCCTGCCTTTCCCCAGTGCTCTGCAAGCTCTCCAGGACAACAGCAAATCTGGGGCTCTGTGCTTTCTTTCGTTCTGAACAAGTGTTACTGTTTTCTGCACAAAAGCGATTCTGCGAAGCAATGTGAACACTTGTGCTTCCCAGGCACAGAGAAGGTGCTAGCAGGGAATTCTCTGCCTGCCTTTCCCCAGTGCTCTGCAAGCTCTCCAGGAGAACATAAAATCTGGGGCTCTGTGCTTTCTTTCGTTCTGAACAAGTGTTACTGTTTTCTGCACAAAAGCGATTCTGCGAAGCAATGTGAACACTTGTGCTTCCCAGGCACAGAGAAGGTGCTAGCAGGGAATTCTCTGCCTGCCTTTCCCCAGTGCTCTGCAAGCTCTCCAGGACAACATAAAATCTGGGGCTCTGTGCTTTCTTTCGTTCTGAACAAGTGTTACTGTTTTCTGCACAAAAGCGATTCTGCGAAGCAATGTGAACACTTGTGCTTCCCAGGCACAGAGAAGGTGCTAGCAGGGAATTCTCTGCCTGCCTTTCCCCAGTGCTCTGCAAGCTCTCCAGGACAACATAAAATCTGGGGCTCTGTGCTTTCTTTCGTTCTGAACAAGTGTGACTGTTTTCTGCACAAAAGCGATTCTGCGATGCAATGTGAACAGGCACAGAGAAGGTGCTAGCAGGGAATTCTCTGCCTGCCTTTCCCCAGTGCTCTGCAAGCTCTCCAGGACAACAGCAAATCTGGGGCTCTGTGCTTTCTTTCGTTCTGAACAAGTGTTACTGTTTTCTGCACAAAAGCGATTCTGCGAAGCAATGTGAACACTTGTGCTTCCCAGGCACAGAGAAGGTGCTAGCAGGGAATTCTCTGCCTGCCTTTCCCCAGTGCTCTGCAAGCTCTCCAGGAGAACATAAAATCTGGGGCTCTGTGCTTTCTTTCGTTCTGAACAAGTGTTACTGTTTTCTGCACAAAAGCAATTCTGCGAAGCAATGTGAACACTTCTGCTTCCCAGGCACAGAGAAAGTGCTAGCAGGGAATTCTCTGCCTGCCTTTCCCCAGTGCTCTGCAAGCTCTCCAGGACAACAGCAAATCTGGGGCTCTGTGCTTTCTTTCGTTCTGAACAAGTGTTACTGTTTTCTGCACAAAAGCGATTCTGCGAAGCAATGTGAACACTTGTGCTTCCCAGGCACAGAGAAGGTGCTAGCAGGGAATTCTCTGCCTGCCTTTCCCCAGTGCTCTGCAAGCTCTCCAGGACAACATAAAATCTGGGGCTCTGTGCTTTCTTTCGTTCTGAACAAGTGTTACTGTTTTCTGCACAAAAGCGATTCTGCGAAGCAATGTGAACACTTGTGCTTCCCAGGCACAGAGAAGGTGCTAGCAGGGAATTCTCTGCCTGCCTTTCCCCAGTGCTCTGCAAGCTCTCCAGGAGAACATAAAATCTGGGGCTCTGTGCTTTCTTTCGTTCTGAACAAGTGTTACTGTTTTCTGCACAAAAGCGATTCTGCGAAGCAATGTGAACACTTGTGCTTCCCAGGCACAGAGAAGGTGCTAGCAGGGAATTCTCTGCCTGCCTTTCCCCAGTGCTCTGCAAGCTCTCCAGGACAACATAAAATCTGGGGCTCTGTGCTTTCTTTCGTTCTGAACAAGTGTTACTGTTTTCTGCACAAAAGCGATTCTGCGAAGCAATGTGAACACTTCTGCTTCCCAGGCACAGAGAAAGTGCTAGCAGGGAATTCTCTGCCTGCCTTTCCCCAGTGCTCTGCAAGCTCTCCAGGACAACATAAAATCTGGGGCTCTGTGCTTTCTTTCGTTCTGAACAAGTGTGACTGTTTTCTGCACAAAAGCGATTCTGCGATGCAATGTGAACAGGCACAGAGAAGGTGCTAGCAGGGAATTCTCTGCCTGCCTTTCCCCAGTGCTCTGCAAGCTCTCCAGGACAACAGCAAATCTGGGGCTCTGTGCTTTCTTTCGTTCTGAACAAGTGTTACTGTTTTCTGCACAAAAGCGATTCTGCGAAGCAATGTGAACACTTGTGCTTCCCAGGCACAGAGAAGGTGCTAGAAGGGAATTCTCTGCCTGCCTTTCCCCAGTGCTCTGCAAGCTCTCCAGGAGAACATAAAATCTGGGGCTCTGTGCTTTCTTTCGTTCTGAACAAGTGTTACTGTTTTCTGCACAAAAGCAATTCTGCGAAGCAATGTGAACACTTCTGCTTCCCAGGCACAGAGAAAGTGCTAGCAGGGAATTCTCTGCCTGCCTTTCCCCAGTGCTCTGCAAGCTCTCCAGGAGAACATAAAATCTGGGGCTCTGTGCTTTCTTTCGTTCGGAACAAGTGTTACTGTTTTCTGCACAAAAGCGATTCTGCGAAGCAATGTGAACACTTGTGCTTCCCAGGCACAGAGAAGGTGCTAGCAGGGAATTCTCTGCCTGCCTTTCCCCAGTGCTCTGCAAGCTCTCCAGGACAACATAAAATCTGGGGCTCTGTGCTTTCTTTCGTTCTGAACAAGTGTTACTGTTTTCTGCACAAAAGCGATTCTGCGAAGCAATGTGAACACTTGTGCTTCCCAGGCACAGAGAAGGTGCTAGCAGGGAATTCTCTGCCTGCCTTTCCCCAGTGCTCTGCAAGCTCTCCAGGACAACATAAAATCTGGGGCTCTGTGCTTTCTTTCGTTCTGAACAAGTGTTACTGTTTTCTGCACAAAAGCGATTCTGCGAAGCAATGTGAACACTTCTGCTTCCCAGGCACAGAGAAAGTGCTAGCAGGGAATTCTCTGCCTGCCTTTCCCCAGTGCTCTGCAAGCTCTCCAGGACAACATAAAATCTGGGGCTCTGTGCTTTCTTTCGTTCTGAACAAGTGTTACTGTTTTCTGCACAAAAGCGATTCTGCGAAGCAATGTGAACACTTCTGCTTCCCAGGCACAGAGAAAGTGCTAGCAGGGAATTCTCTGCCTGCCTTTCCCCAGTGCTCTGCAAGCTCTCCAGGACAACATAAAATCTGGGGCTCTGTGCTTTCTTTCGTTCTGAACAAGTGTTACTGTTTTCTGCACAAAAGCGATTCTGCGATGCAATGTGAACAGGCACAGAGAAGGTGCTAGCAGGGAATTCTCTGCCTGCCTTTCCCCAGTGCTCTGCAAGCTCTCCAGGACAACAGCAAATCTGGGGCTCTGTGCTTTCTTTCGTTCTGAACAAGTGTTACTGTTTTCTGCACAAAAGCAATTCTGCGAAGCAATGTGAACACTTCTGCTTCCCAGGCACAGAGAAAGTGCTAGCAGGGAATTCTCTGCCTGCCTTTCCCCAGTGCTCTGCAAGCTCTCCAGGACAACAGCAAATCTGGGGCTCTGTGCTTTCTTTCGTTCTGAACAAGTGTTACTGTTTTCTGCACAAAAGCGATTCTGCGAAGCAATGTGAACACTTGTGCTTCCCAGGCACAGAGAAGGTGCTAGCAGGGAATTCTCTGCCTGCCTTTCCCCAGTGCTCTGCAAGCTCTCCAGGACAACATAAAATCTGGGGCTCTGTGCTTTCTTTCGTTCTGAACAAGTGTTACTGTTTTCTGCACAAAAGCGATTCTGCGAAGCAATGTGAACACTTGTGCTTCCCAGGCACAGAGAAGGTGCTAGCAGGGAATTCTCTGCCTGCCTTTCCCCAGTGCTCTGCAAGCTCTCCAGGACAACAGCAAATCTGGGGCTCTGTGCTTTCTTTCGTTCTGAACAAGTGTTACTGTTTTCTGCACAAAAGCGATTCTGCGAAGCAATGTGAACACTTGTGCTTCCCAGGCACAGAGAAGGTGCTAGCAGGGAATTCTCTGCCTGCCTTTCCCCAGTGCTCTGCAAGCTCTCCAGGACAACATAAAATCTGGGGCTCTGTGCTTTCTTTCGTTCTGAACAAGTGTTACTGTTTTCTGCACAAAAGCAATTCTGCGAAGCAATGTGAACACTTCTGCTTCCCAGGCACAGAGAAAGTGCTAGCAGGGAATTCTCTGCCTGCCTTTCCCCAGTGCTCTGCAAGCTCTCCAGGACAACAGCAAATCTGGGGCTCTGTGCTTTCTTTCGTTCTGAACAAGTGTTACTGTTTTCTGCACAAAAGCGATTCTGCGAAGCAATGTGAACACTTGTGCTTCCCAGGCACAGAGAAGGTGCTAGCAGGGAATTCTCTGCCTGCCTTTCCCCAGTGCTCTGCAAGCTCTCCAGGACAACAGCAAATCTGGGGCTCTGTGCTTTCTTTCGTTCTGAACAAGTGTTACTGTTTTCTGCACAAAAGCGATTCTGCGAAGCAATGTGAACACTTGTGCTTCCCAGGCACAGAGAAGGTGCTAGCAGGGAATTCTCTGCCTGCCTTTCCCCAGTGCTCTGCAAGCTCTCCAGGAGAACATAAAATCTGGGGCTCTGTGCTTTCTTTCGTTCTGAACAAGTGTTACTGTTTTCTGCACAAAAGCAATTCTGCGAAGCAATGTGAACACTTCTGCTTCCCAGGCACAGAGAAAGTGCTAGCAGGGAATTCTCTGCCTGCCTTTCCCCAGTGCTCTGCAAGCTCTCCAGGACAACAGCAAATCTGGGGCTCTGTGCTTTCTTTCGTTCTGAACAAGTGTTACTGTTTTCTGCACAAAAGCGATTCTGCGAAGCAATGTGAACACTTGTGCTTCCCAGGCACAGAGAAGGTGCTAGCAGGGAATTCTCTGCCTGCCTTTCCCCAGTGCTCTGCAAGCTCTCCAGGAGAACATAAAATCTGGGGCTCTGTGCTTTCTTTCGTTCTGAACAAGTGTTACTGTTTTCTGCACAAAAGCAATTCTGCGAAGCAATGTGAACACTTCTGCTTCCCAGGCACAGAGAAAGTGCTAGCAGGGAATTCTCTGCCTGCCTTTCCCCAGTGCTCTGCAAGCTCTCCAGGACAACAGCAAATCTGGGGCTCTGTGCTTTCTTTCGTTCTGAACAAGTGTTACTGTTTTCTGCACAAAAGCGATTCTGCGAAGCAATGTGAACACTTGTGCTTCCCAGGCACAGAGAAGGTGCTAGCAGGGAATTCTCTGCCTGCCTTTCCCCAGTGCTCTGCAAGCTCTCCAGGACAACATAAAATCTGGGGCTCTGTGCTTTCTTTCGTTCTGAACAAGTGTTACTGTTTTCTGCACAAAAGCAATTCTGCGAAGCAATGTGAACACTTCTGCTTCCCAGGCACAGAGAAAGTGCTAGCAGGGAATTCTCTGCCTGCCTTTCCCCAGTGCTCTGCAAGCTCTCCAGGACAACAGCAAATCTGGGGCTCTGTGCTTTCTTTCGTTCTGAACAAGTGTTACTGTTTTCTGCACAAAAGCGATTCTGCGAAGCAATGTGAACACTTGTGCTTCCCAGGCACAGAGAAGGTGCTAGCAGGGAATTCTCTGCCTGCCTTTCCCCAGTGCTCTGCAAGCTCTCCAGGACAACATAAAATCTGGGGCTCTGTGCTTTCTTTCGTTCTGAACAAGTGTTACTGTTTTCTGCACAAAAGCGATTCTGCGAAGCAATGTGAACACTTGTGCTTCCCAGGCACAGAGAAGGTGCTAGCAGGGAATTCTCTGCCTGCCTTTCCCCAGTGCTCTGCAAGCTCTCCAGGACAACATAAAATCTGGGGCTCTGTGCTTTCTTTCGTTCTGAACAAGTGTTACTGTTTTCTGCACAAAAGCGATTCTGCGAAGCAATGTGAACACTTGTGCTTCCCAGGCACAGAGAAGGTGCTAGCAGGGAATTCTCTGCCTGCCTTTCCCCAGTGCTCTGCAAGCTCTCCAGGACAACATAAAATCTGGGGCTCTGTGCTTTCTTTCGTTCTGAACAAGTGTTACTGTTTTCTGCACAAAAGCGATTCTGCGAAGCAATGTGAACACTTCTGCTTCCCAGGCACAGAGAAAGTGCTAGCAGGGAATTCTCTGCCTGCCTTTCCCCAGTGCTCTGCAAGCTCTCCAGGACAACATAAAATCTGGGGCTCTGTGCTTTCTTTCGTTCTGAACAAGTGTGACTGTTTTCTGCACAAAAGCGATTCTGCGATGCAATGTGAACAGGCACAGAGAAGGTGCTAGCAGGGAATTCTCTGCCTGCCTTTCCCCAGTGCTCTGCAAGCTCTCCAGGACAACAGCAAATCTGGGGCTCTGTGCTTTCTTTCGTTCTGAACAAGTGTTACTGTTTTCTGCACAAAAGCGATTCTGCGAAGCAATGTGAACACTTGTGCTTCCCAGGCACAGAGAAGGTGCTAGCAGGGAATTCTCTGCCTGCCTTTCCCCAGTGCTCTGCAAGCTCTCCAGGAGAACATAAAATCTGGGGCTCTGTGCTTTCTTTCGTTCTGAACAAGTGTTACTGTTTTCTGCACAAAAGCAATTCTGCGAAGCAATGTGAACACTTCTGCTTCCCAGGCACAGAGAAAGTGCTAGCAGGGAATTCTCTGCCTGCCTTTCCCCAGTGCTCTGCAAGCTCTCCAGGAGAACATAAAATCTGGGGCTCTGTGCTTTCTTTCGTTCGGAACAAGTGTTACTGTTTTCTGCACAAAAGCGATTCTGCGAAGCAATGTGAACACTTCTGCTTCCCAGGCACAGAGAAAGTGCTAGCAGGGAATTCTCTGCCTGCCTTTCCCCAGTGCTCTGCAAGCTCTCCAGGACAACAGCAAATCTGGGGCTCTGTGCTTTCTTTCGTTCTGAACAAGTGTTACTGTTTTCTGCACAAAAGCGATTCTGCGAAGCAATGTGAACACTTGTGCTTCCCAGGCACAGAGAAGGTGCTAGCAGGGAATTCTCTGCCTGCCTTTCCCCAGTGCTCTGCAAGCTCTCCAGGACAACATAAAATCTGGGGCTCTGTGCTTTCTTTCGTTCGGAACAAGTGTTACTGTTTTCTGCACAAAAGCGATTCTGCGAAGCAATGTGAACACTTCTGCTTCCCAGGCACAGAGAAAGTGCTAGCAGGGAATTCTCTGCCTGCCTTTCCCCAGTGCTCTGCAAGCTCTCCAGGACAACATAAAATATGGGGCTCTGTGCTTTCTTTCCTTCTGAACAAGTGTTACTGTTTTCCGCACAAAAACGATACTGCTAAGAAATCTGAACACTTCTGTTTCCCAGGCACAGAGAAGGTGCTAGCAGGGAATTCTCTGCCTGCCTTTCCCCAGTGCTCTGCAAGCTCTCCAGGACAACAGCAAATCTGGGGCTCTGTGCTTTCTTTCGTTCTGAACAAGTGTTACTGTTTTCTGCACAAAAGCGATTCTGCGAAGCAATGTGAACACTTGTGCTTCCCAGGCACAGAGAAGGTGCTAGCAGGGAATTCTCTGCCTGCCTTTCCCCAGTGCTCTGCAAGCTCTCCAGGAGAACATAAAATCTGGGGCTCTGTGCTTTCTTTCGTTCGGAACAAGTGTTACTGTTTTCTGCACAAAAGCGATTCTGCGAAGCAATGTGAACACTTGTGCTTCCCAGGCACAGAGAAGGTGCTAGCAGGGAATTCTCTGCCTGCCTTTCCCCAGTGCTCTGCAAGCTCTCCAGGACAACATAAAATCTGGGGCTCTGTGCTTTCTTTCGTTCTGAACAAGTGTTACTGTTTTCTGCACAAAAGCGATTCTGCGAAGCAATGTGAACACTTGTGCTTCCCAGGCACAGAGAAGGTGCTAGCAGGGAATTCTCTGCCTGCCTTTCCCCAGTGCTCTGCAAGCTCTCCAGGACAACATAAAATCTGGGGCTCTGTGCTTTCTTTCGTTCTGAACAAGTGTTACTGTTTTCTGCACAAAAGCGATTCTGCGAAGCAATGTGAACACTTCTGCTTCCCAGGCACAGAGAAAGTGCTAGCAGGGAATTCTCTGCCTGCCTTTCCCCAGTGCTCTGCAAGCTCTCCAGGACAACATAAAATCTGGGGCTCTGTGCTTTCTTTCGTTCTGAACAAGTGTTACTGTTTTCTGCACAAAAGCGATTCTGCGAAGCAATGTGAACACTTCTGCTTCCCAGGCACAGAGAAAGTGCTAGCAGGGAATTCTCTGCCTGCCTTTCCCCAGTGCTCTGCAAGCTCTCCAGGACAACATAAAATCTGGGGCTCTGTGCTTTCTTTCGTTCTGAACAAGTGTTACTGTTTTCTGCACAAAAGCGATTCTGCGATGCAATGTGAACAGGCACAGAGAAGGTGCTAGCAGGGAATTCTCTGCCTGCCTTTCCCCAGTGCTCTGCAAGCTCTCCAGGACAACATAAAATCTGGGGCTCTGTGCTTTCTTTCGTTCTGAACAAGTGTTACTGTTTTCTGCACAAAAGCGATTCTGCGAAGCAATGTGAACACTTGTGCTTCCCAGGCACAGAGAAGGTGCTAGCAGGGAATTCTCTGCCTGCCTTTCCCCAGTGCTCTGCAAGCTCTCCAGGACAACATAAAATCTGGGGCTCTGTGCTTTCTTTCGTTCTGAACAAGTGTTACTGTTTTCTGCACAAAAGCGATTCTGCGAAGCAATGTGAACACTTGTGCTTCCCAGGCACAGAGAAGGTGCTAGCAGGGAATTCTCTGCCTGCCTTTCCCCAGTGCTCTGCAAGCTCTCCAGGACAACATAAAATCTGGGGCTCTGTGCTTTCTTTCGTTCTGAACAAGTGTTACTGTTTTCTGCACAAAAGCGATTCTGCGAAGCAATGTGAACACTTGTGCTTCCCAGGCACAGAGAAGGTGCTAGCAGGGAATTCTCTGCCTGCCTTTCCCCAGTGCTCTGCAAGCTCTCCAGGACAACATAAAATCTGGGGCTCTGTGCTTTCTTTCGTTCGGAACAAGTGTTACTGTTTTCTGCACAAAAGCGATTCTGCGAAGCAATGTGAACACTTGTGCTTCCCAGGCACAGAGAAGGTGCTAGCAGGGAATTCTCTGCCTGCCTTTCCCCAGTGCTCTGCAAGCTCTCCAGGACAACATAAAATCTGGGGCTCTGTGCTTTCTTTCGTTCTGAACAAGTGTTACTGTTTTCTGCACAAAAGCGATTCTGCGAAGCAATGTGAACACTTGTGCTTCCCAGGCACAGAGAAGGTGCTAGCAGGGAATTCTCTGCCTGCCTTTCCCCAGTGCTCTGCAAGCTCTCCAGGACAACATAAAATCTGGGGCTCTGTGCTTTCTTTCGTTCTGAACAAGTGTTACTGTTTTCTGCACAAAAGCGATTCTGCGAAGCAATGTGAACACTTCTGCTTCCCAGGCACAGAGAAAGTGCTAGCAGGGAATTCTCTGCCTGCCTTTCCCCAGTGCTCTGCAAGCTCTCCAGGACAACATAAAATCTGGGGCTCTGTGCTTTCTTTCGTTCTGAACAAGTGTTACTGTTTTCTGCACAAAAGCGATTCTGCGATGCAATGTGAACAGGCACAGAGAAGGTGCTAGCAGGGAATTCTCTGCCTGCCTTTCCCCAGTGCTCTGCAAGCTCTCCAGGACAACAGCAAATCTGGGGCTCTGTGCTTTCTTTCGTTCTGAACAAGTGTTACTGTTTTCTGCACAAAAGCGATTCTGCGAAGCAATGTGAACACTTGTGCTTCCCAGGCACAGAGAAGGTGCTAGCAGGGAATTCTCTGCCTGCCTTTCCCCAGTGCTCTGCAAGCTCTCCAGGAGAACATAAAATCTGGGGCTCTGTGCTTTCTTTCGTTCTGAACAAGTGTTACTGTTTTCTGCACAAAAGCGATTCTGCGAAGCAATGTGAACACTTGTGCTTCCCAGGCACAGAGAAGGTGCTAGCAGGGAATTCTCTGCCTGCCTTTCCCCAGTGCTCTGCAAGCTCTCCAGGACAACATAAAATCTGGGGCTCTGTGCTTTCTTTCGTTCTGAACAAGTGTTACTGTTTTCTGCACAAAAGCGATTCTGCGAAGCAATGTGAACACTTCTGCTTCCCAGGCACAGAGAAAGTGCTAGCAGGGAATTCTCTGCCTGCCTTTCCCCAGTGCTCTGCAAGCTCTCCAGGACAACATAAAATCTGGGGCTCTGTGCTTTCTTTCGTTCTGAACAAGTGTGACTGTTTTCTGCACAAAAGCGATTCTGCGATGCAATGTGAACAGGCACAGAGAAGGTGCTAGCAGGGAATTCTCTGCCTGCCTTTCCCCAGTGCTCTGCAAGCTCTCCAGGACAACAGCAAATCTGGGGCTCTGTGCTTTCTTTCGTTCTGAACAAGTGTTACTGTTTTCTGCACAAAAGCGATTCTGCGAAGCAATGTGAACACTTGTGCTTCCCAGGCACAGAGAAGGTGCTAGCAGGGAATTCTCTGCCTGCCTTTCCCCAGTGCTCTGCAAGCTCTCCAGGAGAACATAAAATCTGGGGCTCTGTGCTTTCTTTCGTTCTGAACAAGTGTTACTGTTTTCTGCACAAAAGCAATTCTGCGAAGCAATGTGAACACTTCTGCTTCCCAGGCACAGAGAAAGTGCTAGCAGGGAATTCTCTGCCTGCCTTTCCCCAGTGCTCTGCAAGCTCTCCAGGACAACATAAAATCTGGGGCTCTGTGCTTTCTTTCGTTCTGAACAAGTGTTACTGTTTTCTGCACAAAAGCGATTCTGCGATGCAATGTGAACAGGCACAGAGAAGGTGCTAGCAGGGAATTCTCTGCCTGCCTTTCCCCAGTGCTCTGCAAGCTCTCCAGGACAACAGCAAATCTGGGGCTCTGTGCTTTCTTTCGTTCTGAACAAGTGTTACTGTTTTCTGCACAAAAGCGATTCTGCGAAGCAATGTGAACACTTGTGCTTCCCAGGCACAGAGAAGGTGCTAGCAGGGAATTCTCTGCCTGCCTTTCCCCAGTGCTCTGCAAGCTCTCCAGGAGAACATAAAATCTGGGGCTCTGTGCTTTCTTTCGTTCTGAACAAGTGTTACTGTTTTCTGCACAAAAGCGATTCTGCGAAGCAATGTGAACACTTGTGCTTCCCAGGCACAGAGAAGGTGCTAGCAGGGAATTCTCTGCCTGCCTTTCCCCAGTGCTCTGCAAGCTCTCCAGGACAACATAAAATCTGGGGCTCTGTGCTTTCTTTCGTTCTGAACAAGTGTTACTGTTTTCTGCACAAAAGCGATTCTGCGAAGCAATGTGAACACTTGTGCTTCCCAGGCACAGAGAAGGTGCTAGCAGGGAATTCTCTGCCTGCCTTTCCCCAGTGCTCTGCAAGCTCTCCAGGACAACATAAATTCTGGGGCTCTGTGCTTTCTTTCGTTCTGAACAAGTGTTACTGTTTTCTGCACAAAAGCGATTCTGCGAAGCAATGTGAACACTTCTGCTTCCCAGGCACAGAGAAGGTGCTAGCAGGGAATTCTCTGCCTGCCTTTCCCCAGTGCTCTGCAAGCTCTACAGGACAACAGCAAATCTGGGGCTCTGTGCTTTCTTTCGTTCTGAACAAGTGTTACTGTTTTCTGCACAAAAGCGATTCTGCGAAGCAATGTGAACAGGCACAGAGAAGGTGCTAGCAGGGAATTCTCTGCCTGCCTTTCCCCAGTGCTCTGCAAGCTCTCCAGGACAACATAAAATCTGGGGCTCTGTGCTTTCTTTCGTTCGGAACAAGTGTTACTGTTTTCTGCACAAAAGCGATTCTGCGAAGCAATGTGAACACTTGTGCTTCCCAGGCACAGAGAAGGTGCTAGCAGGGAATTCTCTGCCTGCCTTTCCCCAGTGCTCTGCAAGCTCTCCAGGACAACATAAATTCTGGGGCTCTGTGCTTTCTTTCGTTCTGAACAAGTGTTACTGTTTTCTGCACAAAAGCGATTCTGCGAAGCAATGTGAACACTTCTGCTTCCCAGGCACAGAGAAGGTGCTAGCAGGGAATTCTCTGCCTGCCTTTCCCCAGTGCTCTGCAAGCTCTACAGGACAACAGCAAATCTGGGGCTCTGTGCTTTCTTTCGTTCTGAACAAGTGTTACTGTTTTCTGCACAAAAGCGATTCTGCGAAGCAATGTGAACAGGCACAGAGAAGGTGCTAGCAGGGAATTCTCTGCCTGCCTTTCCCCAGTGCTCTGCAAGCTCTCCAGGACAACATAAAATCTGGGGCTCTGTGCTTTCTTTCGTTCTGAACAAGTGTTACTGTTTTCTGCACAAAAGCGATTCTGCGAAGCAATGTGAACACTTGTGCTTCCCAGGCACAGAGAAGGTGCTAGCAGGGAATTCTCTGCCTGCCTTTCCCCAGTGCTCTGCAAGCTCTCCAGGACAACATAAAATCTGGGGCTCTGTGCTTTCTTTCGTTCTGAACAAGTGTTACTGTTTTCTGCACAAAAGCGATTCTGCGAAGCAATGTGAACACTTGTGCTTCCCAGGCACAGAGAAGGTGCTAGCAGGGAATTCTCTGCCTGCCTTTCCCCAGTGCTCTGCAAGCTCTCCAGGACAACATAAATTCTGGGGCTCTGTGCTTTCTTTCGTTCTGAACAAGTGTTACTGTTTTCTGCACAAAAGCGATTCTGCGAAGCAATGTGAACACTTGTGCTTCCCAGGCACAGAGAAAGTGCTAGCAGGGAATTCTCTGCCTGCCTTTCCCCAGTGCTCTGCAAGCTCTCCAGGACAACATAAAATCTGGGGCTCTGTGCTTTCTTTCGTTCTGAACAAGTGTTACTGTTTTCTGCACAAAAGCGATTCTGCGAAGCAATGTGAACACTTGTGCTTCCCAGGCACAGAGAAGGTGCTAGCAGGGAATTCTCTGCCTGCCTTTCCCCAGTGCTCTGCAAGCTCTCCAGGACAACATAAAATCTGGGGCTCTGTGCTTTCTTTCGTTCTGAACAAGTGTTACTGTTTTCTGCACAAAAGCGATTCTGCGAAGCAATGTGAACACTTGTGCTTCCCAGGCACAGAGAAGGTGCTAGCAGGGAATTCTCTGCCTGCCTTTCCCCAGTGCTCTGCAAGCTCTCCAGGACAACATAAAATCTGGGGCTCTGTGCTTTCTTTCGTTCTGAACAAGTGTTACTGTTTTCTGCACAAAAGCGATTCTGCGAAGCAATGTGAACACTTCTGCTTCCCAGGCACAGAGAAAGTGCTAGCAGGGAATTCTCTGCCTGCCTTTCCCCAGTGCTCTGCAAGCTCTCCAGGACAACATAAAATCTGGGGCTCTGTGCTTTCTTTCGTTCTGAACAAGTGTTACTGTTTTCTGCACAAAAGCGATTCTGCGATGCAATGTGAACAGGCACAGAGAAGGTGCTAGCAGGGAATTCTCTGCCTGCCTTTCCCCAGTGCTCTGCAAGCTCTCCAGGACAACAGCAAATCTGGGGCTCTGTGCTTTCTTTCGTTCTGAACAAGTGTTACTGTTTTCTGCACAAAAGCGATTCTGCGAAGCAATGTGAACACTTGTGCTTCCCAGGCACAGAGAAGGTGCTAGCAGGGAATTCTCTGCCTGCCTTTCCCCAGTGCTCTGCAAGCTCTCCAGGAGAACATAAAATCTGGGGCTCTGTGCTTTCTTTCGTTCTGAACAAGTGTTACTGTTTTCTGCACAAAAGCGATTCTGCGAAGCAATGTGAACACTTCTGCTTCCCAGGCACAGAGAAAGTGCTAGCAGGGAATTCTCTGCCTGCCTTTCCCCAGTGCTCTGCAAGCTCTCCAGGACAACATAAAATCTGGGGCTCTGTGCTTTCTTTCGTTCTGAACAAGTGTTACTGTTTTCTGCACAAAAGCGATTCTGCGATGCAATGTGAACAGGCACAGAGAAGGTGCTAGCAGGGAATTCTCTGCCTGCCTTTCCCCAGTGCTCTGCAAGCTCTCCAGGACAACAGCAAATCTGGGGCTCTGTGCTTTCTTTCGTTCTGAACAAGTGTTACTGTTTTCTGCACAAAAGCGATTCTGCGAAGCAATGTGAACACTTGTGCTTCCCAGGCACAGAGAAGGTGCTAGCAGGGAATTCTCTGCCTGCCTTTCCCCAGTGCTCTGCAAGCTCTCCAGGAGAACATAAAATCTGGGGCTCTGTGCTTTCTTTCGTTCTGAACAAGTGTTACTGTTTTCTGCACAAAAGCGATTCTGCGAAGCAATGTGAACACTTCTGTTTCCCAGGTACAGAGAAGGTGCTAGCAGGGAATTCTCTGCCTGCTTTTCCCCAGTGCTCTGCAAGCTCTCCAGGACAACATAAAATCTGGGGCTCTGTGCTTTCTTTCGTTCTGAACAAGTGTTACTGTTTTCTGCACAAAAGCGATTCTGCGAAGCAATGTGAACACTTCTGCTTCCCAGGCACAGAGAAGGTGCTAGCAGGGAATTCTCTGCCTGCCTTTCCCCAGTGCTCTGCAAGCTCTCCAGGACAACATAAAATCTGGGGCTCTGTGCTTTCTTTCGTTCTGAACAAGTGTTACTGTTTTCTGCACAAAAGCGATTCTGCGAAGCAATGTGAACACTTGTGCTTCCCAGGCACAGAGAAGGTGCTAGCAGGGAATTCTCTGCCTGCCTTTCCCCAGTGCTCTGCAAGCTCTCCAGGACAACATAAATTCTGGGGCTCTGTGCTTTCTTTCGTTCTGAACAAGTGTTACTGTTTTCTGCACAAAAGCGATTCTGCGAAGCAATGTGAACACTTCTGCTTCCCAGGCACAGAGAAGGTGCTAGCAGGGAATTCTCTGCCTGCCTTTCCCCAGTGCTCTGCAAGCTCTCCAGGAGAACATAAAATCTGGGGCTCTGTGCTTTCTTTCGTTCTGAACAAGTGTTACTGTTTTCTGCACAAAAGCGATTCTGCGAAGCAATGTGAACAGGCACAGAGAAGGTGCTAGCAGGGAATTCTCTGCCTGCCTTTCCCCAGTGCTCTGCAAGCTCTCCAGGACAACATAAAATCTGGGGCTCTGTGCTTTCTTTCGTTCGGAACAAGTGTTACTGTTTTCTGCACAAAAGCGATTCTGCGAAGCAATGTGAACACTTGTGCTTCCCAGGCACAGAGAAGGTGCTAGCAGGGAATTCTCTGCCTGCCTTTCCCCAGTGCTCTGCAAGCTCTCCAGGACAACATAAAATCTGGGGCTCTGTGCTTTCTTTCGTTCTGAACAAGTGTTACTGTTTTCTGCACAAAAGCGATTCTGCGAAGCAATGTGAACACTTGTGCTTCCCAGGCACAGAGAAGGTGCTAGCAGGGAATTCTCTGCCTGCCTTTCCCCAGTGCTCTGCAAGCTCTCCAGGACAACATAAAATCTGGGGCTCTGTGCTTTCTTTCGTTCTGAACAAGTGTTACTGTTTTCTGCACAAAAGCGATTCTGCGAAGCAATGTGAACACTTGTGCTTCCCAGGCACAGAGAAGGTGCTAGCAGGGAATTCTCTGCCTGCCTTTCCCCAGTGTTCTGCAAGCTCTCCAGGACAACATAAAATCTGGGGCTCTGTGCTTTCTTTCGTTCTGAACAAGTGTTACTGTTTTCTGCACAAAAGCGATTCTGCGAAGCAATGTGAACAGGCACAGAGAAGGTGCTAGCAGGGAATTCTCTGCCTGCCTTTCCCCAGTGCTCTGCAAGCTCTCCAGGACAACATAAAATCTGGGGCTCTGTGCTTTCTTTCGTTCTGAACAAGTGTTACTGTTTTCTGCACAAAAGCGATTCTGCGAAGCAATGTGAACACTTGTGCTTCCCAGGCACAGAGAAGGTGCTAGCAGGGAATTCTCTGCCTGCCTTTCCCCAGTGCTCTGCAAGCTCTCCAGGAGAACATAAAATCTGGGGCTCTGTGCTTTCTTTCGTTCTGAACAAGTGTTACTGTTTTCTGCACAAAAGCGATTCTGCGAAGCAATGTGAACACTTGTGCTTCCCAGGCACAGAGAAGGTGCTAGCAGGGAATTCTCTGCCTGCCTTTCCCCAGTGCTCTGCAAGCTCTCCAGGACAACATAAAATCTGGGGCTCTGTGCTTTCTTTCGTTCGGAACAAGTGTTACTGTTTTCTGCACAAAAGCGATTCTGCGAAGCAATGTGAACACTTGTGCTTCCCAGGCACAGAGAAGGTGCTAGCAGGGAATTCTCTGCCTGCCTTTCCCCAGTGCTCTGCAAGCTCTCCAGGAGAACATAAAATCTGGGGCTCTGTGCTTTCTTTCGTTCTGAACAAGTGTTACTGTTTTCTGCACAAAAGCGATTCTGCGAAGCAATGTGAACACTTCTGTTTCCCAGGTACAGAGAAGGTGCTAGCAGGGAATTCTCTGCCTGCTTTTCCCCAGTGCTCTGCAAGCTCTCCAGGACAACATAAAATCTGGGGCTCTGTGCTTTCTTTCGTTCTGAACAAGTGTTACTGTTTTCTGCACAAAAGCGATTCTGCGAAGCAATGTGAACACTTGTGCTTCCCAGGCACAGAGAAGGTGCTAGCAGGGAATTCTCTGCCTGCCTTTCCCCAGTGCTCTGCAAGCTCTCCAGGACAACATAAAATCTGGGGCTCTGTGCTTTCTTTCGTTCTGAACAAGTGTTACTGTTTTCTGCACAAAAGCGATTCTGCGAAGCAATGTGAACACTTGTGCTTCCCAGGCACAGAGAAGGTGCTAGCAGGGAATTCTCTGCCTGCCTTTCCCCAGTGCTCTGCAAGCTCTCCAGGAGAACATAAAATCTGGGGCTCTGTGCTTTCTTTCGTTCTGAACAAGTGTTACTGTTTTCTGCACAAAAGCGATTCTGCGAAGCAATGTGAACACTTCTGTTTCCCAGGTACAGAGAAGGTGCTAGCAGGGAATTCTCTGCCTGCTTTTCCCCAGTGCTCTGCAAGCTCTCCAGGACAACATAAAATCTGGGGCTCTGTGCTTTCTTTCGTTCTGAACAAGTGTTACTGTTTTCTGCACAAAAGCGATTCTGCGAAGCAATGTGAACACTTCTGCTTCCCAGGCACAGAGAAGGTGCTAGCAGGGAATTCTCTGCCTGCCTTTCCCCAGTGCTCTGCAAGCTCTCCAGGACAACATAAAATCTGGGGCTCTGTGCTTTCTTTCGTTCTGAACAAGTGTTACTGTTTTCTGCACAAAAGCGATTCTGCGAAGCAATGTGAACACTTGTGCTTCCCAGGCACAGAGAAGGTGCTAGCAGGGAATTCTCTGCCTGCCTTTCCCCAGTGCTCTGCAAGCTCTCCAGGACAACATAAAATCTGGGGCTCTGTGCTTTCTTTCGTTCTGAACAAGTGTTACTGTTTTCTGCACAAAAGCGATTCTGCGAAGCAATGTGAACACTTGTGCTTCCCAGGCACAGAGAAGGTGCTAGCAGGGAATTCTCTGCCTGCCTTTCCCCAGTGCTCTGCAAGCTCTCCAGGACAACATAAATTCTGGGGCTCTGTGCTTTCTTTCGTTCTGAACAAGTGTTACTGTTTTCTGCACAAAAGCGATTCTGCGAAGCAATGTGAACACTTCTGCTTCCCAGGCACAGAGAAGGTGCTAGCAGGGAATTCTCTGCCTGCCTTTCCCCAGTGCTCTGCAAGCTCTCCAGGACAACAGCAAATCTGGGGCTCTGTGCTTTCTTTCGTTCTGAACAAGTGTTACTGTTTTCTGCACAAAAGCGATTCTGCGAAGCAATGTGAACAGGCACAGAGAAGGTGCTAGCAGGGAATTCTCTGCCTGCCTTTCCCCAGTGCTCTGCAAGCTCTCCAGGACAACATAAAATCTGGGGCTCTGTGCTTTCTTTCGTTCGGAACAAGTGTTACTGTTTTCTGCACAAAAGCGATTCTGCGAAGCAATGTGAACACTTGTGCTTCCCAGGCACAGAGAAGGTGCTAGCAGGGAATTCTCTGCCTGCCTTTCCCCAGTGCTCTGCAAGCTCTCCAGGACAACATAAAATCTGGGGCTCTGTGCTTTCTTTCGTTCTGAACAAGTGTTACTGTTTTCTGCACAAAAGCGATTCTGCGAAGCAATGTGAACACTTGTGCTTCCCAGGCACAGAGAAGGTGCTAGCAGGGAATTCTCTGCCTGCCTTTCCCCAGTGCTCTGCAAGCTCTCCAGGACAACATAAAATCTGGGGCTCTGTGCTTTCTTTCGTTCTGAACAAGTGTTACTGTTTTCTGCACAAAAGCGATTCTGCGAAGCAATGTGAACACTTGTGCTTCCCAGGCACAGAGAAGGTGCTAGCAGGGAATTCTCTGCCTGCCTTTCCCCAGTGTTCTGCAAGCTCTCCAGGACAACATAAAATCTGGGGCTCTGTGCTTTCTTTCGTTCTGAACAAGTGTTACTGTTTTCTGCACAAAAGCGATTCTGCGAAGCAATGTGAACAGGCACAGAGAAGGTGCTAGCAGGGAATTCTCTGCCTGCCTTTCCCCAGTGCTCTGCAAGCTCTCCAGGACAACATAAAATCTGGGGCTCTGTGCTTTCTTTCGTTCTGAACAAGTGTTACTGTTTTCTGCACAAAAGCGATTCTGCGAAGCAATGTGAACACTTGTGCTTCCCAGGCACAGAGAAGGTGCTAGCAGGGAATTCTCTGCCTGCCTTTCCCCAGTGCTCTGCAAGCTCTCCAGGAGAACATAAAATCTGGGGCTCTGTGCTTTCTTTCGTTCTGAACAAGTGTTACTGTTTTCTGCACAAAAGCGATTCTGCGAAGCAATGTGAACACTTGTGCTTCCCAGGCACAGAGAAGGTGCTAGCAGGGAATTCTCTGCCTGCCTTTCCCCAGTGCTCTGCAAGCTCTCCAGGACAACATAAAATCTGGGGCTCTGTGCTTTCTTTCGTTCGGAACAAGTGTTACTGTTTTCTGCACAAAAGCGATTCTGCGAAGCAATGTGAACACTTGTGCTTCCCAGGCACAGAGAAGGTGCTAGCAGGGAATTCTCTGCCTGCCTTTCCCCAGTGCTCTGCAAGCTCTCCAGGAGAACATAAAATCTGGGGCTCTGTGCTTTCTTTCGTTCTGAACAAGTGTTACTGTTTTCTGCACAAAAGCGATTCTGCGAAGCAATGTGAACACTTCTGTTTCCCAGGTACAGAGAAGGTGCTAGCAGGGAATTCTCTGCCTGCTTTTCCCCAGTGCTCTGCAAGCTCTCCAGGACAACATAAAATCTGGGGCTCTGTGCTTTCTTTCGTTCTGAACAAGTGTTACTGTTTTCTGCACAAAAGCGATTCTGCGAAGCAATGTGAACACTTGTGCTTCCCAGGCACAGAGAAGGTGCTAGCAGGGAATTCTCTGCCTGCCTTTCCCCAGTGCTCTGCAAGCTCTCCAGGACAACATAAAATCTGGGGCTCTGTGCTTTCTTTCGTTCTGAACAAGTGTTACTGTTTTCTGCACAAAAGCGATTCTGCGAAGCAATGTGAACACTTGTGCTTCCCAGGCACAGAGAAGGTGCTAGCAGGGAATTCTCTGCCTGCCTTTCCCCAGTGCTCTGCAAGCTCTCCAGGACAACATAAAATCTGGGGCTCTGTGCTTTCTTTCGTTCTGAACAAGTGTTACTGTTTTCTGCACAAAAGCGATTCTGCGAAGCAATGTGAACACTTGTGCTTCCCAGGCACAGAGAAGGTACTAGCAGGGAACTCTCTGCCTGCCTTTCCCCAGTGCTCTGCAAGCTCTCCAGGACAACATAAAATCTGGGGCTCTGTGCTTTCTTTCGTTCGGAACAAGTGTTACTGTTTTCTGCACAAAAGCGATTCTGCGAAGCAATGTGAACACTTGTGCTTCCCAGGCACAGAGAAGGTGCTAGCAGGGAATTCTCTGCCTGCCTTTCCCCAGTGCTCTGCAAGCTCTCCAGGACAACATAAAATCTGGGGCTCTGTGCTTTCTTTCGTTCGGAACAAGTGTTACTGTTTTCTGCACAAAAGCGATTCTGCGAAGCAATGTGAACAGGCAGAGAGAAGGTGCTAGCAGGGAATTCTCTGCCTGCCTTTCCCCAGTGCTCTGCAAGCTCTCCAGGACAACATAAGATCTGGGGCTCTGTGCTTTCTTTCGTTCTGAACAAGTGTTACTGTTTTCTGCACAAAAGCGATTCTGCGAAGCAATGTGAACACTTCTGCTTCCCAGGCACAGAGAAAGTGCTAGCAGGGAATTCTCTGCCTGCCTTTCCCCAGTGCTCTGCAAGCTCTCCAGGACAACATAAAATCTGGGGCTCTGTGCTTTCTTTCGTTCTGAACAAGTGTTACTGTTTTCTGCACAAAAGCGATTCTGCGATGCAATGTGAACAGGCACAGAGAAGGTGCTAGCAGGGAATTCTCTGCGGGAATTCTCTGCCTGCCTTTCCCCAGTGCTCTGCAAGCTCTCCAGGACAACATAAAATCTGGGGCTCTGTGCTTTCTTTCGTTCTGAACAAGTGTTACTGTTTTCTGCACAAAAGCGATTCTGCGAAGCAATGTGAACAGGCACAGAGAAGGTGCTAGCAGGGAATTCTCTGCCTGCCTTTCCCCAGTGCTCTGCAAGCTCTCCAGGAGAACATAAAATCTGGGGCTCTGTGCTTTCTTTCGTTCTGAACAAGTGTTACTGTTTTCTGCACAAAAGCGATTCTGCCAAGCAATGTGAACACTTGTGCTTCCCAGGCACAGAGAAGGTGCTAGCAGGGAATTCTCTGCCTGCCTTTCCCCAGTGCTCTGCAAGCTCTCCAGGACAACATAAATTCTGGGGCTCTGTGCTTTCTTTCCTTCTGAACAAGTGTTACTGTTTTCTGCACAAAAGCGATTCTGCGAAGCAATGTGAACACTTGTGCTTCCCAGGCACAGAGAAGGTGCTAGCAGGGAATTCTCTGCCTGCCTTTCCCCAGTGCTCTGCAAGCTCTCCAGGACAACATAAAATCTGGGGCTCTGTGCTTTCTTTCGTTCTGAACAAGTGTTACTGTTTTCTGCACAAAAGCGATTCTGCGAAGCAATGTGAACACTTGTGCTTCCCAGGCACAGAGAAGGTGCTAGCAGGGAATTCTCTGCCTGCCTTTCCCCAGTGCTCTGCAAGCTCTCCAGGACAACATAAAATCTGGGGCTCTGTGCTTTCTTTCGTTCTGAACAAGTGTTACTGTTTTCTGCACAAAAGCGATTCTGCGAAGCAATGTGAACAGGCACAGAGAAGGTGCTAGCAGGGAATTCTCTGCCTGCCTTTCCCCAGTGCTCTGCAAGCTCTCCAGGAGAACATAAAATCTGGGGCTCTGTGCTTTCTTTCGTTCTGAACAAGTGTTACTGTTTTCTGCACAAAAGCGATTCTGCGAAGCAATGTGAACACTTGTGCTTCTCAGGCACAGAGAAGGTGCTAGCAGGGAATTCTCTGCCTGCCTTTCCCCAGTGCTCTGCAAGCTCTCCAGGACAACATAAAATCTGGGGCTCTGTGCTTTCTTTCCTTCTGAACAAGTGTTACTGTTTTCTGCACAAAAGCGATTCTGCGAAGCAATGTGAACACTTCTGCTTCCCAGGCACAGAGAAGGTGCTAGCAGGGAATTCTCTGCCTGCCTTTCCCCAGTGCTCTGCAAGCTCTCCAGTACAACAGCAAATCTGGGGCTCTGTGCTTTCTTTCGTTCTGAACAAGTGTTACTGTTTTCTGCACAAAAGCGATTCTGCGAAGCAATGTGAACACTTGTACTTCCCAGGCACAGAGAAGGTGCTAGCAGGGAATTCTCTGCCTGCCTTTCCCCAGTGCTCTGCAAGCTCTCCAGGACAACAGCAAATCTGGGGCTCTGTGCTTTCTTTCGTTCTGAACAAGTGTTACTGTTTTCTGCACAAAAGCGATTCTGCGAAGCAATGTGAACACTTCTGCTTCCCAGGCACAGAGAAGGTGCTAGCAGGGAATTCTCTGCCTGCCTTTCCCCAGTGCTCTGCAAGCTCTACAGGACAACAGCAAATCTGGGGCTCTGTGCTTTCTTTCGTTCTGAACAAGTGTTACTGTTTTCTGCACAAAAGCGATTCTGCGAAGCAATGTGAACAGGCACAGAGAAGGTGCTAGCAGGGAATTCTCTGCCTGCTTTCCCCAGTGCTCTGCAAGCTCTCCAGGACAACATAAAATCTGGGGCTCTGTGCTTTCTTTCGTTCTGAACAAGTGTTACTGTTTTCTGCACAAAAGCGATTCTGCGAAGCAATGTGAACACTTGTGCTTCCCAGGCACAGAGAAGGTGCTAGCAGGGAATTCTCTGCCTGCCTTTCCCCAGTGCTCTGCAAGCTCTCCAGGACAACAGCAAATCTGGGGCTCTGTGCTTTCTTTCGTTCTGAACAAGTGTTACTGTTTTCTGCACAAAAGCGATTCTGCGAAGCAATGTGAACACTTGTGCTTCCCAGGCACAGAGAAGGTGCTAGCAGGGAATTCTCTGCCTGCCTTTCCCCAGTGCTCTGCAAGCTCTCCAGGAGAACATAAAATCTGGGGCTCTGTGCTTTCTTTCGTTCTGAACAAGTGTTACTGTTTTCTGCACAAAAGCGATTCTGCCAAGCAATGCGAACACTTGTGCTTCCCAGGCACAGAGAAGGTGCTAGCAGGGAATTCTCTGCCTGCCTTTCCCCAGTGCTCTGCAAGCTCTCCAGGACAACATAAAATCTGGGGCTCTGTGCTTTCTTTCGTTCTGAACAAGTGTTACTGTTTTCTGCACAAAAGCGATTCTGCGAAGCAATGTGAACACTTGTGCTTCCCAGGCACAGAGAAGGTACTAGCAGGGAACTCTCTGCCTGCCTTTCCCCAGTGCTCTGCAAGCTCTCCAGGACAACATAAAATCTGGGGCTCTGTGCTTTCTTTCGTTCTGAACAAGTGTTACTGTTTTCTGCACAAAAGCGATTCTGCGAAGCAATGTGAACACTTGTGCTTCCCAGGCACAGAGAAGGTGCTAGCAGGGAATTCTCTGCCTGCCTTTCCCCAGTGCTCTGCAAGCTCTCCAGGACAACATAAAATCTGGGGCTCTGTGCTTTCTTTCGTTCTGAACAAGTGTTACTGTTTTCTGCACAAAAGCGATTCTGCGAAGCAATGTGAACACTTGTGCTTCCCAGGCACAGAGAAGGTGCTAGCAGGGAATTCTCTGCCGGCCTTTCCCCAGTGCTCTGCAAGCTCTCCAGGACAACATAAAATCTGGGGCTCTGTGCTTTCTTTCGTTCTGAACAAGTGTTACTGTTTTCTGCACAAAAGCGATTCTGCGAAGCAATGTGAACAGGCACAGAGAAGGTGCTAGCAGGGAATTCTCTGCCTGCCTTTCCCCAGTGCTCTGCAAGCTCTCCAGGAGAACATAAAATCTGGGGCTCTGTGCTTTCTTTCGTTCTGAACAAGTGTTACTGTTTTCTGCACAAAAGCGATTCTGCCAAGCAATGTGAACACTTGTGCTTCCCAGGCACAGAGAAGGTGCTAGCAGGGAATTCTCTGCCTGCCTTTCCCCAGTGCTCTGCAAGCTCTCCAGGACAACATAAATTCTGGGGCTCTGTGCTTTCTTTCCTTCTGAACAAGTGTTACTGTTTTCTGCACAAAAGCGATTCTGCGAAGCAATGTGAACACTTGTGCTTCCCAGGCACAGAGAAGGTGCTAGCAGGGAATTCTCTGCCTGCCTTTCCCCAGTGCTCTGCAAGCTCTCCAGGACAACAGCAAATCTGGGGCTCTGTGCTTTCTTTCGTTCTGAACAAGTGTTACTGTTTTCTGCACAAAAGCGATTCTGCGAAGCAATGTGAACACTTGTGCTTCCCAGGCACAGAGAAGGTGCTAGCAGGGAATTCTCTGCCTGCCTTTCCCCAGTGCTCTGCAAGCTCTCCAGGACAACATAAAATCTGGGGCTCTGTGCTTTCTTTCGTTCTGAACAAGTGTTACTGTTTTCTGCACAAAAGCGATTCTGCGAAGCAATGTGAACACTTGTGCTTCCCAGGCACAGAGAAGGTGCTAGCAGGGAATTCTCTGCCTTCCTTTCCCCAGTGCTCTGCAAGCTCTCCAGGACAACATAAAATCTGGGGCTCTGTGCTTTCTTTCGTTCTGAACAAGTGTTACTGTTTTCTGCACAAAAGCGATTCTGCGAAGCAATGTGAACACTTGTGCTTCCCAGGCACAGAGAAGGTGCTAGCAGGGAATTCTCTGCCTGCCTTTCCCCAGTGCTCTGCAAGCTCTCCAGGACAACATAAAATCTGGGGCTCTGTGCTTTCTTTCGTTCTGAACAAGTGTTACTGTTTTCTGCACAAAAGCGATTCTGCGAAGCAATGTGAACACTTGTGCTTCCCAGGCACAGAGAAGGTGCTAGCAGGGAATTCTCTGCCTGCCTTTCCCCAGTGCTCTGCAAGCTCTCCAGGACAACATAAAATCTGGGGCTCTGTGCTTTCTTTCGTTCTGAACAAGTGTTACTGTTTTCTGCACAAAAGCGATACTGCGAAGCAATGTGAACACTTGTGCTTCCCAGGCACAGAGAAGGTGCTAGCAGGGAATTCTCTGCCTGCCTTTCCCCAGTGCTCTGCAAGCTCTCCAGGACAACATAAAATCTGGGGCTCTGTGCTTTCTTTCGTTCGGAACAAGTGTTACTGTTTTCTGCACAAAAGCGATTCTGCGAAGCAATGTGAACAGGCAGAGAGAAGGTGCTAGCAGGGAATTCTCTGCCTGCCTTTCCCCAGTGCTCTGCAAGCTCTCCAGGACAACATAAAATCTGGGGCTCTGTGCTTTCTTTCGTTCTGAACAAGTGTTACTGTTTTCTGCACAAAAGCGATTCTGCGAAGCAATGTGAACACTTGTGCTTCCCAGGCACAGAGAAGGTGCTAGCAGGGAATTCTCTGCCTGCCTTTCCCCAGTGCTCTGCAAGCTCTCCAGGACAACATAAAATCTGGGGCTCTGTGCTTTCTTTCGTTCTGAACAAGTGTTACTGTTTTCTGCACAAAAGCGATTCTGCGAAGCAATGTGAACACTTCTGCTTCCCAGGCACAGAGAAGGTGCTAGCAGGGAATTCTCTGCCTGCCTTTCCCCAGTGCTCTGCAAGCTCTCCAGGACAACATAAAATCTGGGGCTCTGTGCTTTCTTTCGTTCTGAACAAGTGTTACTGTTTTCTGCACAAAAGCGATTCTGCGAAGCAATGTGAACAGGCACAGAGAAGGTGCTAGCAGGGAATTCTCTGCCTGCCTTTCCCCAGTGCTCTGCAAGCTCTCCAGGAGAACATAAAATCTGGGGCTCTGTGCTTTCTTTCGTTCTGAACAAGTGTTACTGTTTTCTGCACAAAAGCGATTCTGCCAAGCAATGTGAACACTTGTGCTTCCCAGGCACAGAGAAGGTGCTAGCAGGGAATTCTCTGCCTGCCTTTCCCCAGTGCTCTGCAAGCTCTCCAGGACAACATAAATTCTGGGGCTCTGTGCTTTCTTTCCTTCTGAACAAGTGTTACTGTTTTCTGCACAAAAGCGATTCTGCGAAGCAATGTGAACACTTGTGCTTCCCAGGCACAGAGAAGGTGCTAGCAGGGAATTCTCTGCCTGCCTTTCCCCAGTGCTCTGCAAGCTCTCCAGGACAACAGCAAATCTGGGGCTCTGTGCTTTCTTTCGTTCTGAACAAGTGTTACTGTTTTCTGCACAAAAGCGATTCTGCGAAGCAATGTGAACACTTGTGCTTCCCAGGCACAGAGAAGGTGCTAGCAGGGAATTCTCTGCCTGCCTTTCCCCAGTGCTCTGCAAGCTCTCCAGGACAACATAAAATCTGGGGCTCTGTGCTTTCTTTCGTTCTGAACAAGTGTTACTGTTTTCTGCACAAAAGCGATTCTGCGAAGCAATGTGAACACTTGTGCTTCCCAGGCACAGAGAAGGTGCTAGCAGGGAATTCTCTGCCTGCCTTTCCCCAGTGCTCTGAAAGCTCTCCAGGACAACATAAAATCTGGGGCTCTGTGCTTTCTTTCGTTCTGAACAAGTGTTACTGTTTTCTGCACAAAAGCGATTCTGCGAAGCAATGTGAACACTTGTGCTTCCCAGGCACAGAGAAGGTGCTAGCAGGGAATTCTCTGCCTGCCTTTCCCCAGTGCTCTGCAAGCTCTCCAGGACAACATAAAATCTGGGGCTCTGTGCTTTCTTTCGTTCTGAACAAGTGTTACTGTTTTCTGCACAAAAGCGATTCTGCGAAGCAATGTGAACACTTGTGCTTCCCAGGCACAGAGAAGGTGCTAGCAGGGAATTCTCTGCCTGCCTTTCCCCAGTGCTCTGCAAGCTCTCCAGGACAACATAAAATCTGGGGCTCTGTGCTTTCTTTCGTTCTGAACAAGTGTTACTGTTTTCTGCACAAAAGCGATTCTGCGAAGCAATGTGAACAGGCACAGAGAAGGTGCTAGCAGGGAATTCTCTGCCTGCCTTTCCCCAGTGCTCTGCAAGCTCTCCAGGACAACATAAAATCTGGGGCTCTGTGCTTTCTTTCGTTCTGAACAAGTGTTACTGTTTTCTGCACAAAAGCGATTCTGCGAAGCAATGTGAACACTTGTGCTTCCCAGGCACAGAGAAGGTGCTAGCAGGGAATTCTCTGCCTGCCTTTCCCCAGTGCTCTGCAAGCTCTCCAGGACAACATAAAATCTGGGGCTCTGTGCTTTCTTTCGTTCTGAACAAGTGTTACTGTTTTCTGCACAAAAGCGATTCTGCGAAGCAATGTGAACACTTGTGCTTCCCAGGCACAGAGAAGGTGCTAGCAGGGAATTCTCTGCCTGCCTTTCCCCAGTGCTCTGCAAGCTCTCCAGGACAACATAAAATCTGGGGCTCTGTGCTTTCTTTCGTTCTGAACAAGTGTTACTGTTTTCTGCACAAAAGCGATTCTGCGAAGCAATGTGAACACTTGTGCTTCCCAGGCACAGAGAAGGTGCTAGCAGGGAATTCTCTGCCTGCCTTTCCCCAGTGCTCTGCAAGCTCTCCAGGACAACATAAAATCTGGGGCTCTGTGCTTTCTTTCGTTCGGAACAAGTGTTACTGTTTTCTGCACAAAAGCGATTCTGCGAAGCAATGTGAACACTTGTGCTTCCCAGGCACAGAGAAGGTGCTAGCAGGGAATTCTCTGCCTGCCTTTCCCCAGTGCTCTGCAAGCTCTCCAGGACAACATAAAATCTGGGGCTCTGTGCTTTCTTTCGTTCTGAACAAGTGTTACTGTTTTCTGCACAAAAGCGATTCTGCGAAGCAATGTGAACACTTGTGCTTCCCAGGCACAGAGAAGGTGCTAGCAGGGAATTCTCTGCCTGCCTTTCCCCAGTGCTCTGCAAGCTCTCCAGGACAACATAAAATCTGGGGCTCTGTGCTTTCTTTCGTTCTGAACAAGTGTTACTGTTTTCTGCACAAAAGCGATTCTGCGAAGCAATGTGAACACTTGTGCTTCCCAGGCACAGAGAAGGTGCTAGCAGGGAATTCTCTGCCTGCCTTTCCCCAGTGCTCTGCAAGCTCTCCAGGACAACATAAAATCTGGGGCTCTGTGCTTTCTTTCGTTCTGAACAAGTGTTACTGTTTTCTGCACAAAAGCGATTCTGCCAAGCAATGTGAACACTTGTGCTTCCCAGGCACAGAGAAGGTGCTAGCAGGGAATTCTCTGCCTGCCTTTCCCCAGTGCTCTGCAAGCTCTCCAGGACAACATAAAATCTGGGGCTCTGTGCTTTCTTTCGTTCTGAACAAGTGTTACTGTTTTCTGCACAAAAGCGATTCTGCGAAGCAATGTGAACACTTGTGCTTCCCAGGCACAGAGAAGGTACTAGCAGGGAACTCTCTGCCTGCCTTTCCCCAGTGCTCTGCAAGCTCTCCAGGACAACATAAAATCTGGGGCTCTGTGCTTTCTTTCGTTCTGAACAAGTGTTACTGTTTTCTGCACAAAAGCGATTCTGCGAAGCAATGTGAACACTTGTGCTTCCCAGGCACAGAGAAGGTGCTAGCAGGGAATTCTCTGCCTGCCTTTCCCCAGTGCTCTGAAAGCTCTCCAGGACAACATAAAATCTGGGGCTCTGTGCTTTCTTTCGTTCTGAACAAGTGTTACTGTTTTCTGCACAAAAGCGATTCTGCGAAGCAATGTGAACACTTGTGCTTCCCAGGCACAGAGAAGGTGCTAGCAGGGAATTCTCTGCCGGCCTTTCCCCAGTGCTCTGCAAGCTCTCCAGGACAACATAAAATCTGGGGCTCTGTGCTTTCTTTCGTTCTGAACAAGTGTTACTGTTTTCTGCACAAAAGCGATTCTGCGAAGCAATGTGAACACTTGTGCTTCCCAGGCACAGAGAAGGTGCTAGCAGGGAATTCTCTGCCTGCCTTTCCCCAGTGCTCTGCAAGCTCTCCAGGAGAACATAAAATCTGGGGCTCTGTGCTTTCTTTCGTTCTGAACAAGTGTTACTGTTTTCTGCACAAAAGCGATACTGCGAAGCAATGTGAACACTTGTGCTTCCCAGGCACAGAGAAGGTGCTAGCAGGGAATTCTCTGCCTGCCTTTCCCCAGTGCTCTGCAAGCTCTCCAGGACAACATAAAATCTGGGGCTCTGTGCTTTCTTTCGTTCGGAACAAGTGTTACTGTTTTCTGCACAAAAGCGATTCTGCGAAGCAATGTGAACAGGCAGAGAGAAGGTGCTAGCAGGGAATTCTCTGCCTGCCTTTCCCCAGTGCTCTGCAAGCTCTCCAGGACAACATAAAATCTGGGGCTCTGTGCTTTCTTTCGTTCTGAACAAGTGTTACTGTTTTCTGCACAAAAGCGATTCTGCGAAGCAATGTGAACACTTGTGCTTCCCAGGCACAGAGAAGGTGCTAGCAGGGAATTCTCTGCCTGCCTTTCCCCAGTGCTCTGCAAGCTCTCCAGGACAACATAAAATCTGGGGCTCTGTGCTTTCTTTCGTTCTGAACAAGTGTTACTGTTTTCTGCACAAAAGCGATTCTGCGAAGCAATGTGAACACTTCTGCTTCCCAGGCACAGAGAAGGTGCTAGCAGGGAATTCTCTGCCTGCCTTTCCCCAGTGCTCTGCAAGCTCTCCAGGACAACATAAAATCTGGGGCTCTGTGCTTTCTTTCGTTCTGAACAAGTGTTACTGTTTTCTGCACAAAAGCGATTCTGCGAAGCAATGTGAACAGGCACAGAGAAGGTGCTAGCAGGGAATTCTCTGCCTGCCTTTCCCCAGTGCTCTGCAAGCTCTCCAGGAGAACATAAAATCTGGGGCTCTGTGCTTTCTTTCGTTCTGAACAAGTGTTACTGTTTTCTGCACAAAAGCGATTCTGCGAAGCAATGTGAACACTTGTGCTTCCCAGGCACAGAGAAGGTGCTAGCAGGGAATTCTCTGCCTGCCTTTCCCCAGTGCTCTGCAAGCTCTCCAGGACAACATAAAATCTGGGGCTCTGTGCTTTCTTTCGTTCGGAACAAGTGTTACTGTTTTCTGCACAAAAGCGATTCTGCGAAGCAATGTGAACACTTGTGCTTCCCAGGCACAGAGAAGGTGCTAGCAGGGAATTCTCTGCCTGCCTTTCCCCAGTGCTCTGCAAGCTCTCCAGGACAACATAAAATCTGGGGCTCTGTGCTTTCTTTCGTTCTGAACAAGTGTTACTGTTTTCTGCACAAAAGCGATTCTGCGAAGCAATGTGAACACTTGTGCTTCCCAGGCACAGAGAAGGTGCTAGCAGGGAATTCTCTGCCTGCCTTTCCCCAGTGCTCTGCAAGCTCTCCAGGACAACATAAAATCTGGGGCTCTGTGCTTTCTTTCGTTCTGAACAAGTGTTACTGTTTTCTGCACAAAAGCGATTCTGCGAAGCAATGTGAACACTTGTGCTTCCCAGGCACAGAGAAGGTGCTAGCAGGGAATTCTCTGCCTGCCTTTCCCCAGTGCTCTGCAAGCTCTCCAGGAGAACATAAAATCTGGGGCTCTGTGCTTTCTTTCGTTCTGAACAAGTGTTACTGTTTTCTGCACAAAAGCGATTCTGCCAAGCAATGTGAACACTTGTGCTTCCCAGGCACAGAGAAGGTGCTAGCAGGGAATTCTCTGCCTGCCTTTCCCCAGTGCTCTGCAAGCTCTCCAGGACAACATAAAATCTGGGGCTCTGTGCTTTCTTTCGTTCTGAACAAGTGTTACTGTTTTCTGCACAAAAGCGATTCTGCGAAGCAATGTGAACACTTGTGCTTCCCAGGCACAGAGAAGGTACTAGCAGGGAACTCTCTGCCTGCCTTTCCCCAGTGCTCTGCAAGCTCTCCAGGACAACATAAAATCTGGGGCTCTGTGCTTTCTTTCGTTCTGAACAAGTGTTACTGTTTTCTGCACAAAAGCGATTCTGCGAAGCAATGTGAACACTTGTGCTTCCCAGGCACAGAGAAGGTGCTAGCAGGGAATTCTCTGCCGGCCTTTCCCCAGTGCTCTGCAAGCTCTCCAGGACAACATAAAATCTGGGGCTCTGTGCTTTCTTTCGTTCTGAACAAGTGTTACTGTTTTCTGCACAAAAGCGATTCTGCGAAGCAATGTGAACACTTGTGCTTCCCAGGCACAGAGAAGGTGCTAGCAGGGAATTCTCTGCCTGCCTTTCCCCAGTGCTCTGCAAGCTCTCCAGGAGAACATAAAATCTGGGGCTCTGTGCTTTCTTTCGTTCTGAACAAGTGTTACTGTTTTCTGCACAAAAGCGATACTGCGAAGCAATGTGAACACTTGTGCTTCCCAGGCACAGAGAAGGTGCTAGCAGGGAATTCTCTGCCTGCCTTTCCCCAGTGCTCTGCAAGCTCTCCAGGACAACATAAAATCTGGGGCTCTGTGCTTTCTTTCGTTCGGAACAAGTGTTACTGTTTTCTGCACAAAAGCGATTCTGCGAAGCAATGTGAACAGGCAGAGAGAAGGTGCTAGCAGGGAATTCTCTGCCTGCCTTTCCCCAGTGCTCTGCAAGCTCTCCAGGACAACATAAAATCTGGGGCTCTGTGCTTTCTTTCGTTCTGAACAAGTGTTACTGTTTTCTGCACAAAAGCGATTCTGCGAAGCAATGTGAACACTTGTGCTTCCCAGGCACAGAGAAGGTGCTAGCAGGGAATTCTCTGCCTGCCTTTCCCCAGTGCTCTGCAAGCTCTCCAGGACAACATAAAATCTGGGGCTCTGTGCTTTCTTTCGTTCTGAACAAGTGTTACTGTTTTCTGCACAAAAGCGATTCTGCGAAGCAATGTGAACACTTGTGCTTCCCAGGCACAGAGAAGGTGCTAGCAGGGAATTCTCTGCCTGCCTTTCCCCAGTGCTCTGCAAGCTCTCCAGGAGAACATAAAATCTGGGGCTCTGTGCTTTCTTTCATTCTGAACAAGTGTTACTGTTTTCTGCACAAAAGCGATTCTGCCAAGCAATGTGAACACTTGTGCTTCCCAGGCACAGAGAAGGTGCTAGCAGGGAATTCTCTGCCTGCCTTTCCCCAGTGCTCTGCAAGCTCTCCAGGACAACATAAATTCTGGGGCTCTGTGCTTTCTTTCCTTCTGAACAAGTGTTACTGTTTTCTGCACAAAAGCGATTCTGCGAAGCAATGTGAACACTTCTGCTTCCCAGGCACAGAGAAGGTGCTAGCAGGGAATTCTCTGCCTGCCTTTCCCCAGTGCTCTGCAAGCTCTCCAGGACAACAGCAAATCTGGGGCTCTGTGCTTTCTTTCGTTCTGAACAAGTGTTACTGTTTTCTGCACAAAAGCGATTCTGCGAAGCAATGTGAACACTTGTGCTTCCCAGGCACAGAGAAGGTGCTAGCAGGGAATTCTCTGCCTGCCTTTCCCCAGTGCTCTGCAAGCTCTCCAGGACAACATAAAATCTGGGGCTCTGTGCTTTCTTTCGTTCTGAACAAGTGTTACTGTTTTCTGCACAAAAGCGATTCTGCGAAGCAATGTGAACACTTGTGCTTCCCAGGCACAGAGAAGGTGCTAGCAGGGAATTCTCTGCCTGCCTTTCCCCAGTGCTCTGCAAGCTCTCCAGGACAACATAAAATCTGGGGCTCTGTGCTTTCTTTCGTTCTGAACAAGTGTTACTGTTTTCTGCACAAAAGCGATTCTGCGAAGCAATGTGAACACTTGTGCTTCCCAGGCACAGAGAAGGTGCTAGCAGGGAATTCTCTGCCTGCCTTTCCCCAGTGCTCTGCAAGCTCTCCAGGACAACAGCAAATCTGGGGCTCTGTGCTTTCTTTCGTTCTGAACAAGTGTTACTGTTTTCTGCACAAAAGCGATTCTGCGAAGCAATGTGAACAGGCACAGAGAAGGTGCTAGCAGGGAATTCTCTGCCTGCCTTTCCCCAGTGCTCTGCAAGCTCTCCAGGACAACATAAAATCTGGGGCTCTGTGCTTTCTTTCGTTCTGAACAAGTGTTACTGTTTTCTGCACAAAAGCGATTCTGCGAAGCAATGTGAACACTTGTGCTTCCCAGGCACAGAGAAGGTGCTAGCAGGGAATTCTCTGCCTGCCTTTCCCCAGTGCTCTGCAAGCTCTCCAGGACAACATAAAATCTGGGGCTCTGTGCTTTCTTTCGTTCTGAACAAGTGTTACTGTTTTCTGCACAAAAGCGATTCTGCGAAGCAATGTGAACACTTGTGCTTCCCAGGCACAGAGAAGGTGCTAGCAGGGAATTCTCTGCCTGCCTTTCCCCAGTGCTCTGCAAGCTCTCCAGGACAACATAAAATCTGGGGCTCTGTGCTTTCTTTCGTTCGGAACAAGTGTTACTGTTTTCTGCACAAAAGCGATTCTGCGAAGCAATGTGAACACTTGTGCTTCCCAGGCACAGAGAAGGTGCTAGCAGGGAATTCTCTGCCTGCCTTTCCCCAGTGCTCTGCAAGCTCTCCAGGACAACATAAAATCTGGGGCTCTGTGCTTTCTTTCGTTCTGAACAAGTGTTACTGTTTTCTGCACAAAAGCGATTCTGCGAAGCAATGTGAACACTTGTGCTTCCCAGGCACAGAGAAGGTGCTAGCAGGGAATTCTCTGCCTGCCTTTCCCCAGTGCTCTGCAAGCTCTCCAGGACAACATAAAATCTGGGGCTCTGTGCTTTCTTTCGTTCTGAACAAGTGTTACTGTTTTCTGCACAAAAGCGATTCTGCGAAGCAATGTGAACACTTGTGCTTCCCAGGCACAGAGAAGGTGCTAGCAGGGAATTCTCTGCCTGCCTTTCCCCAGTGCTCTGCAAGCTCTCCAGGACAACATAAAATCTGGGGCTCTGTGCTTTCTTTCGTTCTGAACAAGTGTTACTGTTTTCTGCACAAAAGCGATTCTGCGAAGCAATGTGAACACTTGTGCTTCCCAGGCACAGAGAAGGTGCTAGCAGGGAATTCTCTGCCTGCCTTTCCCCAGTGCTCTGCAAGCTCTCCAGGACAACATAAAATCTGGGGCTCTGTGCTTTCTTTCGTTCTGAACAAGTGTTACTGTTTTCTGCACAAAAGCGATTCTGCGAAGCAATGTGAACACTTGTGCTTCCCAGGCACAGAGAAGGTGCTAGCAGGGAATTCTCTGCCTGCCTTTCCCCAGTGCTCTGCAAGCTCTCCAGGACAACATAAAATCTGGGGCTCTGTGCTTTCTTTCGTTCTGAACAAGTGTTACTGTTTTCTGCACAAAAGCGATTCTGCGAAGCAATGTGAACACTTGTGCTTCCCAGGCACAGAGAAGGTGCTAGCAGGGAATTCTCTGCCTGCCTTTCCCCAGTGCTCTGCAAGCTCTCCAGGACAACATAAAATCTGGGGCTCTGTGCTTTCTTTCGTTCTGAACAAGTGTTACTGTTTTCTGCACAAAAGCGATTCTGCGAAGCAATGTGAACACTTGTGCTTCCCAGGCACAGAGAAGGTGCTAGCAGGGAATTCTCTGCCTGCCTTTCCCCAGTGCTCTGCAAGCTCTCCAGGACAACATAAAATCTGGGGCTCTGTGCTTTCTTTCGTTCTGAACAAGTGTTACTGTTTTCTGCACAAAAGCGATTCTGCGAAGCAATGTGAACACTTGTGCTTCCCAGGCACAGAGAAGGTGCTAGCAGGGAATTCTCTGCCTGCCTTTCCCCAGTGCTCTGCAAGCTCTCCAGGACAACATAAAATCTGGGGCTCTGTGCTTTCTTTCGTTCTGAACAAGTGTTACTGTTTTCTGCACAAAAGCGATTCTGCGAAGCAATGTGAACACTTGTGCTTCCCAGGCACAGAGAAGGTGCTAGCAGGGAATTCTCTGCCTGCCTTTCCCCAGTGCTCTGCAAGCTCTCCAGGAGAACATAAAATCTGGGGCTCTGTGCTTTCTTTCATTCTGAACAAGTGTTACTGTTTTCTGCACAAAAGCGATTCTGCCAAGCAATGTGAACACTTGTGCTTCCCAGGCACAGAGAAGGTGCTAGCAGGGAATTCTCTGCCTGCCTTTCCCCAGTGCTCTGCAAGCTCTCCAGGACAACATAAATTCTGGGGCTCTGTGCTTTCTTTCCTTCTGAACAAGTGTTACTGTTTTCTGCACAAAAGCGATTCTGCGAAGCAATGTGAACACTTCTGCTTCCCAGGCACAGAGAAGGTGCTAGCAGGGAATTCTCTGCCTGCCTTTCCCCAGTGCTCTGCAAGCTCTCCAGGACAACAGCAAATCTGGGGCTCTGTGCTTTCTTTCGTTCTGAACAAGTGTTACTGTTTTCTGCACAAAAGCGATTCTGCGAAGCAATGTGAACACTTGTGCTTCCCAGGCACAGAGAAGGTGCTAGCAGGGAATTCTCTGCCTGCCTTTCCCCAGTGCTCTGCAAGCTCTCCAGGACAACATAAAATCTGGGGCTCTGTGCTTTCTTTCGTTCTGAACAAGTGTTACTGTTTTCTGCACAAAAGCGATTCTGCGAAGCAATGTGAACACTTGTGCTTCCCAGGCACAGAGAAGGTGCTAGCAGGGAATTCTCTGCCTGCCTTTCCCCAGTGCTCTGCAAGCTCTCCAGGACAACATAAAATCTGGGGCTCTGTGCTTTCTTTCGTTCTGAACAAGTGTTACTGTTTTCTGCACAAAAGCGATTCTGCGAAGCAATGTGAACACTTGTGCTTCCCAGGCACAGAGAAGGTGCTAGCAGGGAATTCTCTGCCTGCCTTTCCCCAGTGCTCTGCAAGCTCTCCAGGACAACATAAAATCTGGGGCTCTGTGCTTTCTTTCGTTCTGAACAAGTGTTACTGTTTTCTGCACAAAAGCGATTCTGCGAAGCAATGTGAACCAGGCACAGAGAAGGTGCTAGCAGGGAATTCTCTGCCTGCCTTTCCCCAGTGCTCTGCAAGCTCTCCAGGACAACATAAAATCTGGGGCTCTGTGCTTTCTTTCGTTCTGAACAAGTGTTACTGTTTTCTGCACAAAAGCGATTCTGCGAAGCAATGTGAACACTTGTGCTTCCCAGGCACAGAGAAGGTGCTAGCAGGGAATTCTCTGCCTGCCTTTCCCCAGTGCTCTGCAAGCTCTCCAGGACAACATAAAATCTGGGGCTCTGTGCTTTCTTTCGTTCTGAACAAGTGTTACTGTTTTCTGCACAAAAGCGATTCTGCGAAGCAATGTGAACACTTGTGCTTCCCAGGCACAGAGAAGGTGCTAGCAGGGAATTCTCTGCCTGCCTTTCCCCAGTGCTCTGCAAGCTCTCCAGGACAACATAAAATCTGGGGCTCTGTGCTTTCTTTCGTTCGGAACAAGTGTTACTGTTTTCTGCACAAAAGCGATTCTGCGAAGCAATGTGAACACTTCTGCTTCCCAGGCACAGAGAAGGTGCTAGCAGGGAATTCTCTGCCTGCCTTTCCCCAGTGCTCTGCAAGCTCTCCAGGACAACATAAAATCTGGGGCTCTGTGCTTTCTTTCGTTCTGAACAAGTGTTACTGTTTTCTGCACAAAAGCGATTCTGCGAAGCAATGTGAACACTTGTGCTTCCCAGGCACAGAGAAGGTGCTAGCAGGGAATTCTCTGCCTGCCTTTCCCCAGTGCTCTGCAAGCTCTCCAGGACAACATAAAATCTGGGGCTCTGTGCTTTCTTTCGTTCTGAACAAGTGTTACTGTTTTCTGCACAAAAGCGATTCTGCGAAGCAATGTGAACACTTGTGCTTCCCAGGCACAGAGAAGGTGCTAGCAGGGAATTCTCTGCCTGCCTTTCCCCAGTGCTCTGCAAGCTCTCCAGGACAACATAAAATCTGGGGCTCTGTGCTTTCTTTCGTTCTGAACAAGTGTTACTGTTTTCTGCACAAAAGCGATTCTGCGAAGCAATGTGAACACTTGTGCTTCCCAGGCACAGAGAAGGTGCTAGCAGGGAATTCTCTGCCTGCCTTTCCCCAGTGCTCTGCAAGCTCTCCAGGACAACATAAAATCTGGGGCTCTGTGCTTTCTTTCGTTCTGAACAAGTGTTACTGTTTTCTGCACAAAAGCGATTCTGCGAAGCAATGTGAACACTTGTGCTTCCCAGGCACAGAGAAGGTGCTAGCAGGGAATTCTCTGCCTGCCTTTCCCCAGTGCTCTGCAAGCTCTCCAGGACAACATAAAATCTGGGGCTCTGTGCTTTCTTTCGTTCTGAACAAGTGTTACTGTTTTCTGCACAAAAGCGATTCTGCGAAGCAATGTGAACACTTGTGCTTCCCAGGCACAGAGAAGGTGCTAGCAGGGAATTCTCTGCCTGCCTTTCCCAGTGCTCTGCAAGCTCTCCAGGACAACATAAAATCTGGGGCTCTGTGCTTTCTTTCGTTCTGAACAAGTGTTACTGTTTTCTGCACAAAAGCGATTCTGCGAAGCAATGTGAACACTTGTGCTTCCCAGGCACAGAGAAGGTGCTAGCAGGGAATTCTCTGCCTGCCTTTCCCCAGTGCTCTGCAAGCTCTCCAGGACAACATAAAATCTGGGGCTCTGTGCTTTCTTTCGTTCTGAACAAGTGTTACTGTTTTCTGCACAAAAGCGATTCTGCGAAGCAATGTGAACACTTGTGCTTCCCAGGCACAGAGAAGGTGCTAGCAGGGAATTCTCTGCCTGCCTTTCCCCAGTGCTCTGCAAGCTCTCCAGGACAACATAAAATCTGGGGCTCTGTGCTTTCTTTCGTTCGGAACAAGTGTTACTGTTTTCTGCACAAAAGCGATTCTGCGAAGCAATGTGAACACTTGTGCTTCCCAGGCACAGAGAAGGTGCTAGCAGGGAATTCTCTGCCTGCCTTTCCCCAGTGCTCTGCAAGCTCTCCAGGACAACATAAAATCTGGGGCTCTGTGCTTTCTTTCGTTCTGAACAAGTGTTACTGTTTTCTGCACAAAAGCGATTCTGCGAAGCAATGTGAACACTTGTGCTTCCCAGGCACAGAGAAGGTGCTAGCAGGGAATTCTCTGCCTGCCTTTCCCCAGTGCTCTGCAAGCTCTCCAGGACAACATAAAATCTGGGGCTCTGTGCTTTCTTTCGTTCTGAACAAGTGTTACTGTTTTCTGCACAAAAGCGATTCTGCGAAGCAATGTGAACACTTGTGCTTCCCAGGCACAGAGAAGGTGCTAGCAGGGAATTCTCTGCCTGCCTTTCCCCAGTGCTCTGCAAGCTCTCCAGTACAACAGCAAATCTGGGGCTCTGTGCTTTCTTTCGTTCTGAACAAGTGTTACTGTTTTCTGCACAAAAGCGATTCTGCGAAGCAATGTGAACACTTGTACTTCCCAGGCACAGAGAAGGTGCTAGCAGGGAATTCTCTGCCTGCCTTTCCCCAGTGCTCTGCAAGCTCTCCAGGACAACATAAAATCTGGGGCTCTGTGCTTTCTTTCGTTCTGAACAAGTGTTACTGTTTTCTGCACAAAAGCGATTCTGCGAAGCAATGTGAACACTTGTGCTTCCCAGGCACAGAGAAGGTGCTAGCAGGGAATTCTCTGCCTGCCTTTCCCCAGTGCTCTGCAAGCTCTACAGGACAACAGCAAATCTGGGGCTCTGTGCTTTCTTTCGTTCTGAACAAGTGTTACTGTTTTCTGCACAAAAGCGATTCTGCGAAGCAATGTGAAGAGGCACAGAGAAGGTGCTAGCAGGGAATTCTCTGCCTGCCTTTCCCCAGTGCTCTGCAAGCTCTCCAGGACAACATAAAATCTGGGCTCTGTGCTTTCTTTCGTTCTGAACAAGTGTTACTGTTTTCTGCACAAAAGCGATTCTGCGAAGCAATGTGAACACTTCTGCTTCCCAGGCACAGAGAAGGTGCTAGCAGGGAATTCTCTGCCTGCCTTTCCCCAGTGCTCTGCAAGCTCTCCAGGACAACATAAAATCTGGGGCTCTGTGCTTTCTTTCGTTCTGAACAAGTGTTACTGTTTTCTGCACAAAAGCGATTCTGCGAAGCAATGTGAACACTTGTGCTTCCCAGGCACAGAGAAGGTGCTAGCAGGGAATTCTCTGCCTGCCTTTCCCCAGTGCTCTGCAAGCTCTCCAGGACAACATAAAATCTGGGGCTCTGTGCTTTCTTTCGTTCTGAACAAGTGTTACTGTTTTCTGCACAAAAGCGATTCTGCGAAGCAATGTGAACACTTGTGCTTCCCAGGCACAGAGAAGGTGCTAGCAGGGAATTCTCTGCCTGCCTTTCCCCAGTGCTCTGCAAGCTCTCCAGGACAACATAAAATCTGGGGCTCTGTGCTTTCTTTCGTTCTGAACAAGTGTTACTGTTTTCTGCACAAAAGCGATTCTGCGAAGCAATGTGAACTCAGGCACAGAGAAGGTGCTAGCAGGGAATTCTCTGCCTGCCTTTCCCCAGTGCTCTGCAAGCTCTCCAGGACAACATAAAATCTGGGGCTCTGTGCTTTCTTTCGTTCTGAACAAGTGTTACTGTTTTCTGCACAAAAGCGATTCTGCGAAGCAATGTGAACACTTGTGCTTCCCAGGCACAGAGAAGGTGCTAGCAGGGAATTCTCTGCCTGCCTTTCCCCAGTGCTCTGCAAGCTCTCCAGGACAACATAAAATCTGGGGCTCTGTGCTTTCTTTCGTTCTGAACAAGTGTTACTGTTTTCTGCACAAAAGCGATTCTGCGAAGCAATGTGAACACTTGTGCTTCCAGGCACAGAGAAGGTGCTAGCAGGGAATTCTCTGCCTGCCTTTCCCCAGTGCTCTGCAAGCTCTCCAGGACAACATAAAATCTGGGGCTCTGTGCTTTCTTTCGTTCTGAACAAGTGTTACTGTTTTCTGCACAAAAGCGATTCTGCGAAGCAATGTGAACACTTGTGCTTCCCAGGCACAGAGAAGGTGCTAGCAGGGAATTCTCTGCCTGCCTTTCCCCAGTGCTCTGCAAGCTCTCCAGGACAACATAAAATCTGGGGCTCTGTGCTTTCTTTCGTTCTGAACAAGTGTTACTGTTTTCTGCACAAAAGCGATTCTGCGAAGCAATGTGAACACTTGTGCTTCCCAGGCACAGAGAAGGTGCTAGCAGGGAATTCTCTGCCTGCCTTTCCCCAGTGCTCTGCAAGCTCTCCAGGACAACATAAAATCTGGGGCTCTGTGCTTTCTTTCGTTCTGAACAAGTGTTACTGTTTTCTGCACAAAAGCGATTCTGCGAAGCAATGTGAACACTTGTGCTTCCCAGGCACAGAGAAGGTGCTAGCAGGGAATTCTCTGCCTGCCTTTCCCCAGTGCTCTGCAAGCTCTCCAGGACAACATAAAATCTGGGGCTCTGTGCTTTCTTTCGTTCTGAACAAGTGTTACTGTTTTCTGCACAAAAGCGATTCTGCGAAGCAATGTGAACACTTGTGCTTCCCAGGCACAGAGAAGGTGCTAGCAGGGAATTCTCTGCCTGCCTTTCCCCAGTGCTCTGCAAGCTCTCCAGGACAACATAAAATCTGGGGCTCTGTGCTTTCTTTCGTTCTGAACAAGTGTTACTGTTTTCTGCACAAAAGCGATTCTGCGAAGCAATGTGAACACTTGTGCTTCCCAGGCACAGAGAAGGTGCTAGCAGGGAATTCTCTGCCTGCCTTTCCCCAGTGCTCTGCAAGCTCTCCAGGACAACATAAAATCTGGGGCTCTGTGCTTTCTTTCGTTCTGAACAAGTGTTACTGTTTTCTGCACAAAAGCGATTCTGCGAAGCAATGTGAACACTTGTGCTTCCCAGGCACAGAGAAGGTGCTAGCAGGGAATTCTCTGCCTGCCTTTCCCCAGTGCTCTGCAAGCTCTCCAGGACAACATAAAATCTGGGGCTCTGTGCTTTCTTTCGTTCTGAACAAGTGTTACTGTTTTCTGCACAAAAGCGATTCTGCGAAGCAATGTGAACACTTGTGCTTCCCAGGCACAGAGAAGGTGCTAGCAGGGAATTCTCTGCCTGCCTTTCCCCAGTGCTCTGCAAGCTCTCCAGGACAACATAAAATCTGGGGCTCTGTGCTTTCTTTCGTTCTGAACAAGTGTTACTGTTTTCTGCACAAAAGCGATTCTGCGAAGCAATGTGAACACTTGTGCTTCCCAGGCACAGAGAAGGTGCTAGCAGGGAATTCTCTGCCTGCCTTTCCCCAGTGCTCTGCAAGCTCTCCAGGACAACATAAAATCTGGGGCTCTGTGCTTTCTTTCGTTCTGAACAAGTGTTACTGTTTTCTGCACAAAAGCGATTCTGCGAAGCAATGTGAACACTTGTGCTTCCCAGGCACAGAGAAGGTGCTAGCAGGGAATTCTCTGCCTGCCTTTCCCCAGTGCTCTGCAAGCTCTCCAGGACAACATAAAATCTGGGGCTCTGTGCTTTCTTTCGTTCTGAACAAGTGTTACTGTTTTCTGCACAAAAGCGATTCTGCGAAGCAATGTGAACACTTGTGCTTCCCAGGCACAGAGAAGGTGCTAGCAGGGAATTCTCTGCCTGCCTTTCCCCAGTGCTCTGCAAGCTCTCCAGGACAACATAAAATCTGGGGCTCTGTGCTTTCTTTCGTTCTGAACAAGTGTTACTGTTTTCTGCACAAAAGCGATTCTGCGAAGCAATGTGAACACTTGTGCTTCCCAGGCACAGAGAAGGTGCTAGCAGGGAATTCTCTGCCTGCCTTTCCCCAGTGCTCTGCAAGCTCTCCAGGACAACATAAAATCTGGGGCTCTGTGCTTTCTTTCGTTCTGAACAAGTGTTACTGTTTTCTGCACAAAAGCGATTCTGCGAAGCAATGTGAACACTTGTGCTTCCCAGGCACAGAGAAGGTGCTAGCAGGGAATTCTCTGCCTGCCTTTCCCCAGTGCTCTGCAAGCTCTCCAGGACAACATAAAATCTGGGGCTCTGTGCTTTCTTTCGTTCTGAACAAGTGTTACTGTTTTCTGCACAAAAGCGATTCTGCGAAGCAATGTGAACACTTGTGCTTCCCAGGCACAGAGAAGGTGCTAGCAGGGAATTCTCTGCCTGCCTTTCCCCAGTGCTCTGCAAGCTCTCCAGGACAACATAAAATCTGGGGCTCTGTGCTTTCTTTCGTTCTGAACAAGTGTTACTGTTTTCTGCACAAAA